>NC_139970.1:21790174-21903955 GCF_963993115.1 Abramis brama
CCTCCAGAACAAACTACACTTCAAATGACTCAGCTCAGCACGACTGCATGTTTTAGCCACAATACTTTGGTCTAAAATCCTAAACGTTTGTTTATTTTATTCAAATTAGCATTGGAGGTTTGATTTGACGTTTATTATGCAAGTCATCCTCATTTCAGGCCATGATCTTCTGTTTGACTCCAGCATTCACACTGACATATCTAACTGAGAACAGTCTGACGTTACTGTGTTTATCTTCAGATAAATCTCACAGTGATTTAGCGTTGTTCTTGGTCCCAAAGCAACAGATGAAGAGTCTATATATGTGCATACAAATGCACTGTGTATTTACACTTCAGAGGTTAGACTATATTACAAACATATACAAAAGTCAGACTGAAGCACTGTTGTTAGAATTGAATCTCCACTGTATAGCCTTATTTACAGACAGAAAAAGCCAGTGGAGGGGAAAAAAAATCAGATGACTTTTTGAAAATTCCCCACTCTGAAGTGGTCAAAGTCCAAAGATAATGCGGGCTTGTGCCAAATCATGGTTAATCCTCACATTCATTATAGAAAATGCATAGCCTACAGCACGGTAAACGCTCTCTGATTAAACGCATACTATCTTCATTTCTTGGGAAGCAGGGCCTTGCTATTTGAGGGAATTTTCCTCATCACTATGCAATTATTTAAATGGACCGTGTCCATAGATTTTCGAAAAAAGACAAAAATATGAGGCCCATGTCCTGGCTGTTAACTCTCGAAGTGTAGATGATTTCAAAATTAGGATGCGACACTTAAACTTGACCGTTCTGAAAGTGTCAATATCTCTTCGATTCTACACGATTAACTTGAAAAAGAAGGGTAGAAGGGTAAAAGAAGGAATAAGAAACTACATGTTTCCAATGTATTTGATTGAAAGCATCATTCAAATAAGATAACTTTACATGATTATAAACAACTTACTGATTCAACTTCATGAGAATAATAAACCCAGAGCGTGGGTACTATATAAATTAAACTTAAAAAAATAAAGGGGGGGGAAAAATGGATAAAATCATGATTTCTTATTGTACACTATAATGTCACTTGAGCTTATCTTTAACAGAAGCTAAAACCGAACTAAAGTAGCTAGCTGTGAGCTTCAGTCTGTACATGCTGTATATATTTTGTTCATGGCGTATGTATGTGTGTTTTTGCTTTCTGAAGCACATAGAGCCACGTCCACTGTCCTGGCAGCAATGGGAAGTGGAAAGTCTCATTTGACCGATGCCTTGTTAGCAGTGATTTGAGGAGCTCCGCTAAGCAGAAATAGACCCATACATACACATTTACATACACTCTCACAGAGGTAAAACTGCACTGAGCGTGTGCAGAGAGGGACTTGATTATTCAGTGTTTTCAGAGAGCATGATTTCCAGCAGAAAGTCCAGGTTGATGCCTGACTTGTAGTGTAACAGAAAAAAAAAAACTACTGTCCTCCTTGAAGCTTGTGAGAAGTCATCCATTGTGAACTTCCAGTACTTGAAGCAAACACCCCGATATTTTCTGTTTACTTCCCTTTTCGAGAATGATGGGATTGGTGAAAAGGTGTGGGATTGTCATTTTTACGATGTTTCTCGAACGCAGTCGGGGTGGCCGAATGGACACAGGATTGCCACTGCTAAGGGCAGCGCTTCGAAATACTAAACTAAAGACAAGAAAGAAACAAATGCGGCAAAACACATAGCAAAATTAAATTGTCTTATGGAGCACCTCAAAGCTAAAGTCTATTGCACATTTCAAAATATGATACAAAACTGAGTACATGGATACGTACAACAAATACAAAACATATGAATGTACTGTGGGTTAAAAGTTATTAAAGATGCAGTCAACCCAGTCTTAAAGACCACTGCCTTTTTTGAAATGGACATGATTTTAATTTTGTCCAGTCTACCATGATTGTTAAATCAAGAAATTGTCGTTTGCGTTTTTCCATTTTAAGACCAGTCTGGTCGGAGGATCCGTGATTAAGATTACTTAGAAAAAAAGTGCAACAAATGAAAGAACAACTGTAAAAACAATCATACTTGATTGAAAATGAAACGACAAAAACAAATGGAAGCATTTTATGCCAATGTTGCTGCATAGCTGGGTTCGGTTTAAAGCGATTTCTTCAAAACAAGTTGGAGAAGTTCAACAACGTTAAGTGCTTGCCAAATTACGTCCCGTCAAGAGTCTGCTTTCCAAAAAAAATGTATTTTCGTATTTCCTTTCGTCATCAGCTGGATCAGTTCTTGGAGCGCAATAGCATACACAAACCCCTCCTGGGTTCAAAGTCTGATCTGGGCTCGTCCTCAGAGGAGAAGCGGAGATGCGAGTTCACAGGCAGGTCATATCTGGCGGGTCGGAGGTTAGAGTGGCGGTCGCGGTTCCGCCGCTGACCAGGAACACAGCGATGCTGGATTTTGATTGGCCAGAACTTGGGTGGCCGCCTCCAGACACTGCCATCCCCGTCTGCTGGCTGTGCCCGTTGTTGTTCACCTCTCCATCCAGCGTTTCTGTAGAGACGACCCAAGTGGAAGGGCGCCACCTTTTCAAAGAATAAGGTGTCTTCACACGCTTCTTTATCTTCTCGGCCGATCCGGCTTTTCCCTCTTGTGTCACGACCTCATCTAAAAGAGAAAAGAGTAGGATTTTAACAAACATCCTTGATTACAGTCCTACACGACAATAAAAAACAGCTGTATGTTTTGCAATCTGCCGACTGGGAATACTAGCAGAACTGCTCCAAACATCCCGCCCAGTGAAGCACCAGAGAGTAGTATTTCAGCACACTCAAATTTGTGGTTGACCTTTCCCACACTGACTCTCTCAGTGTGCGTCTCAGCGAGTCTGAATCATCGGGTTCGAGCGGTTCACGTCTCCGTTCGAGTCCGCATGCGGAATGTAAACACGTGAGCAGCATGACTGCTTGTTTTTTTTCGTCTTCCTGTTTAGCGTCTGATCCAGGGGTTCCAGTTAACAGTGACAGACACGTCATCACATTCGCATCTGTCTGTTAGCATCGCTCTTTATCGCCACTGCCAACTGAGGCCGAACGGTTTCTGGATTCTTATCAATCCAGTGGAATTTCCTTCCTTCTCCACATCTAAACACTCCATCACAAAGAGCAGGAGAGCGGAACAGTGATAACATTTAGCCACTCATCCCGTTTTCTACGAAACGTTTGGCTTATGAGGAGATGTGCTCTTAATTATCTGGGCAATGCAGGATATAGTGACCTCAGATGGGAAAACAGCCTGGCGTCTTCTTTTGGGTGGTTATTGTTTTTGACATGCACACTGAAACAGTGTTATGAGTCTGTCTCCAAACTCATAACAACACTGGTCAACTGATTCAAACATTCCAATGGTGATTTATTTAAGACTGCACTGGAAATACAGCTTTCCTCAATATAACAGTTTTTATTCCTTGATAAGTTAAGGAAAATTTGCTTTAATCTAATGAACTACAGGATTACATGAATGCATAGAGCGCCACTGAAGTGGGAACATATACTACCATTCCAAAGTTTGGGGTCAGTAAGATTGTTTTTCTTTTTGAAAGACATTAAAACGTTTATTTAGAAAGGTTCACAAGGGCACTATTAGGAAACGTATGCCCTTTTTAATGCACTAAGCAAAACGATGTACTGTAGGCCTACTGGAAAAAAGTTAATGCAGTTTTTAAAATTAAGGAGAAAAAACTGCTAAATTAATGCATGTAAATGATGTACACTACTGTTTAAAAGATTTGGGCCAGTAATTCTATTTAAATAAAGGCTGTTCTTTTGTACTTTCTATTCAATTGTTTTCAACATTGCCAATAATAAGAAATGCTTCTTGAGCAGCAAATCAGCATATTAGAATGATTTCTGAAGCATCATGTGACACTGAAGACTGGAGTAATGATGCTGAAATTTCAGCTTTGCCATCACAGGAATAAATTACATTTGAAAATATATTAAATTGGAAATTGTAATAATGTTTCATAATATTAATATTTTTACTGTATGTTTGCTCAAATAAATGCAGCCTTGTTGAATAGGAGACTCCAAAATAGGGGTGGGGGAAAAAATCGATTCTTAGATGCATCGCGATGCGGGACGTGGACGATTCTGAATCGATTCACAAATGTCAAAAATCGATTTTCTAAAAAAAATAAAAATAAATTCTAATAACGTAATATTGACGGAACGCAAAAGGCGGAACTCAAAGCGGACGTGCAGTGCGCGGACAGTCTGTGGCGTGCACATAACAGAGTCGTGCACATAGAGTCGCATTTTTTTTTTTTTAAATGCTGTCTAGGTAGAAAACTAGGATAAGCCAAACTAAAATAGGTCTTACCTAAGGGAGATGAATCCTGGGAAGTGGCTGACAGGTCCAATGAGTTCGGCCGCTCAGGTCTCCTGGGTTTAGGCTGCCTCAGTGGAACCCCATCAGCCCTTCCGTCTAGTGCCCTAAGAGAGCAGGTTAAAGTCTCCATCTGGGCATCTGCAGGAGCTAACGTACAAACCGTGGCAGAGGCAAGAGTCGTGTGGATGTTGCTGTTGTTGTTATTTGAGTTGGTGCGGCTGGAATGATCACGCGCGGACGGCTGCTCCCTCCTCAGCAGTGGCTCGTGTTCGTCGGGGCTGGAGTTGATGTTGATGTTGAGACGACTGTCTTCTCCACTCAGCTGGCTCTGGAGCAGAGGGGCAACACCCTCACCCTGTGGCCCGGCTGGGTTTGTGTTTCCAAACGCATCAGAGGAACCGGCGCCGTTGCACCCACCATATCCGTTAACAGCGACCACTCCGACGCCGCTACGGACACTGGGACCATTGTTAGTGACGGTGACCAAGTGTGGCTCGGCGGCCACTACAGTGTTCATCTTGGCTACGCCCGTCTCCACCTGCTTCAGGTTGGACTTGTGCTTGCCGAACTTCAATCGTGACGAAGAGGACTCCCTGCCAGGATTTTTGGTGTTGAGGGGTAGGCTGGTGGGCCGCTTGGGGAGATTCTGCTGTTTGGGGAGTGGGAACATGGCTGCAGGAGCGTCGCCCATTCCATTGCTGGCCACGCCGAAATCAGCCTGACCACTGGCCCCGGACCCTCCGGTCACTTCTACGGCGAGTTTGATCAGTGGGTACAAGAGGCTGGAGCTGCCCGAGCTGAGCGGGTCAGGAGCGCTGAACTGCTTCTGCGAATGCTCCATCAGGTTCTCATCAGAGCTTTCTTTCAGGTTCTTGTCCACCTCTTTGGGGTCCAGTTTGGTAGTCTCCAAGTCTTCCTCTGTGAGCTGCAGGCACACTGGTACAATTCCTCCAGCTCCTGCTTCCTCCGAGTGGCCTGATTCAGAGATGGTGGTCATAATGGTGGTTGGCGTGAGGCCCGTCGTAGTGGTCGTGGTGGACAGGCTCGTGCCGCTGGTCTCCGGGCTGGGCAGCCGAGCTTGTGCCTGAGCCTGCTGTCTCTCATAGTTGATGGAGTTTCTGTTCTTCTCTCCCGTCGCTGTCACGCCACTGCTAACACCGCTCACGGCCATGCCACCCACAGAGGAAGTGCCAGACGTGGAGACGTCACCTGGGAGGTTCTTCACCATGCCCTCATGATCCTCGATGTAAGAGGATGAAGAGTAATCTGGATAAGAGCCCATTTTGGGAGCCCTGCGACTGTGGGTGAGATTCCTACAAAAACAAAGAGAACCAATCAAAAATGAGAACAGATGGTTCATTTACTTAAAGGTGCTGCAAGTACAGGATAACATGCAGGTCATTATTGCAAAATAAAACCCAACAGGGTGATACGAACCCTGTCGAAAATGACCCCGATAATTTTTTTTATTTTTATATAAGGACTGACAGTACATTATCCCACTTATTACAAATGTATACTACATATTTGTATATATTATATATTTTGATACATATTTTTATATCTTACGTTATACCTTACACAGTACAACTGTAAAATTACAGTACTAATATTCATAACTTCTTTGTTTTCAAACGTTAAACCTTCGAGTTTTTATTTTGGTGGGAAAACCGTAGGAAGTCCTTAAAGCTTCTTTTTTCTTAACAGCCGGTTTATAAGCGCTTCTCACCACAAGTTTGGGAAAATAGTTGGTTCATGTTGCGTTCCCAAATGCACATTATAAGAAACCCAAGCTCAAAGCACATGCATAAATGAGTTTATGTGGAGCAGCATTTACAAACAAACTGAGCCTCTCTGAGACACTGAAAACACCAGATCATGAGCTGCTCGCAGAACTAAGCTATTTATTTAGATGAATCATGCAGCCCTACCTTACAAATAGATTAGCTTAAAGATTCTGATACAAAAAAAATATTATGACATTTCAGGACACCTAATTCAGTGAAATATGTTATGTGTGTAATAAACACAAGGCAGTCTCATTGTGAGATTGTGCAGGATGTGGTCAGACCTCTCGTTCTGCAGCGCTGTGCTCATGGGATTGATGGTGGGGCTGACAGGTTTGTTCCTTTCCCAGATCAGGAGCAGTTCTGCCATTCGCTCCTCTGCACACTGGGCTGTCAGGCGAGCCTCTGCGTCCTGATCCCAGCAATCCTCCATAGTCTCCTTTAGAGAGCGCACAGCCTGGGAAAGAAGAGAGTCAATGAGTGGATGACTTACTGGAAGTATGCTAGTTCTCAGTTACCCAAATCTAATTACTGAAACTTAATGTTCAGTTTCAGTGTTTAAGTATATTAAAAAAAAGCATTTCAGTGCATCATTAATTTAAAAGTAAGCATAAGAAAAGTGGCATTCATTTGTTGTCACAGCAGTAGTTTATAGATCATTTCAGATTCTGTTGTAAACATGCTGCTGAAAGATCAGCATTGCATTGTGTGCTAATGTTGTCTTTGTTGCTGATGTGCTGGTGTCTCTAACAGGATAGATCACTAGCTTAAGCCTTAGTTCACACAAAAATGAAAATACTGTATAATTTACTCACCCTCAAGTTGATTTTCTTTCTTCTGCTGAACACATATGTTGAAGAATGTGGGTAACTAAACAGTTGATGGGCACCTTTAACTTGCAAAAATACTATGGAAGTCAATAGGGTCCATCAACTGTTTGGTTACCGATATTCTTCAAAATATCTTCTTTTGTGTTTAGCAGAAGACAGAAATTCATATAGATTTAGAACAACTTGAGGGTGAGTAAATGATGACAGAATTTTCATTCTTGGGTGACCTATCCCTTTAACCAGTAAACTTCCTTGGATGACCAGCTTCAACCAAAAAGACTAATTCAGCCAATGATTGTTAACCATCCAAACTGTAATGGTGAACAGCATGGACCAGCAGCAACCAGCAATAATTGGCTTGGACTTCATGGTGTTTTCATGGTGCTCCACGCTTTCCATTTTCATTTGAATAACTTTCAACAAGACATCATTTAGGAACTGAGTCAACTGAAGTGGATATAGGGCTGGGAAAGATCCTCAGCTGAAGCTGTAGCAATAATCTGACCACTTCCTGTGACAAGAACAGAATGAGATTGTCTCAGTGGCTCACCAGGCTGTTCTCCTTCCAGGCTTCTGGGAACTTCGGCCTCTGTTTCTCTCTGGACACCAGCACCTGCATGTCCTCAAAGGAAGGGTGGTTCCCCGCCTCGGCCTGGAAGGCCATCTGGTATTCTGGCACTGCCTCCCCTTCAAAACAACAAACAAACAAAAAGAAAAGTCAGTCAGTCAAGAGACCTCCACATGCTTAATCCATTAACATTATGAGCAGGATACAACAGAGGCTTTGTTACATATTAATGGTGTAGCCTAGTGGTTAAAGATGTAAATGGTGGTGTGGTGTTTAATAGTTAAGGCTCAAAATGAGTGAAGACAGTCAACATGATGTCCACCAACAGTTGATTACTATAGTCCATATTTTTTTATAGCAAATGAACTAAGAAACATCTTCTCTGCGAGGATTTTAGCATGCTGTTACACTCTCTTAGGGGAAGTTACATCGAAATTCATCCCAAACCCTAAAGTACCGCAGCTACAATCTTCAAAGCACTGCTGTTGAAGCAAATTCTCTTTCAATAAAAAACATAAAGACAATTACAGTCGGACTTCCAGCTGTGAGCATTATGCATAATCCAGAACTCTCTTTGTGAGGACTGCAATCATTTTGTGCTACAAACGTTATATATTACGATAGTAGTAATAGGATGGAGGCACTTCATGTTGGGTGGTTCTTTGCCTCCTTGTCGTGCATTACAATCATGTAATGCTCACTTAGCTGTGGATTATCCTTCTTATAACATGGAGACACGATAAGACGCTGAAACTATCTTAAGTTACATGCTGCAGTTAGTTCTGCTTAGCCAGCAGTTTACTATCTCTACATGCTCGCTGTTGTTCGTACACAGTTGCAGTCCTCACCTGGAAAAAGATCAGTGCACCTCATGAAGGTCTCCCAGTAGATGAGGCCGATGGCATACATGTCCACCTGTTTCAAAGCCGACTCGCAGTCCCTGAGGTTCACAGCTCCCTCCAGCACTTCCGGCGCCATGTAGCGGATGGTGCCCACCTAGACAGCAGAACAGAGCAGGTGTGAGGGGAAAGGTGCTCTCATGTTGGGTCTGGATCAGCAGTTCTGGACATCTCATTCTCAGGTGAATACCAACATGGCCTAAATTTCAGCAGCTTCAGGTTTGTTATAATGTTCCAGTTAAGTGAGCGTTTATGTGCTGACCTCACTGATGGCGGCGTTTTCCTCTTCACCGGGCCGTACGAGGCGATTCCCTGTCAGTTTCATGGACAGACCAAAATCGCTAATCACACTCGTGCCATCATTCTTCACCAGAACATTGCGGCTGTTTAGATCCCGGTGTGACACGGCAGGTTTATATAAATCTGTGAAGAAATTGAAGAAAAAGTAAAGAAAAATTAATATTTTTATTCAGCAAGGATGCATTCAATTCAACAAAAGTGACAGTAAATACTTTCTATTTCAAATAAATGCTTTTCTTTTGAACTTTCTGTTTATCAAATAATCCTGAAAAAATCATGCAAGCAGCGCAAATATTTTCTATAATATATCGAATGATATACGTTTCTTGAGCATCAAATCAGCATATGTGACCCTGGATCACAAAACCAGTCTTATGTTGCACGGGTATATTTGTGGCAATAGCCAACAAAACATTGTATGGGTCAAAATTATAGATTTTTCTTTTATGCCAAAAATCATCAGGATATTAAGGAAAGATCATGTTCCATGAAGATATTTTGTAAATTTCCCACCTTAAATATATAAAACATTTATTTTTGTGAATGAATGCAGCACTATCGCCAATAGAAATGGACAACTTTAAAGGAGATTTTCTCAATATTTCGATTTTTCTGTACCCTCAGATTCCAGATTTTCAAATAGTTGTATCTCAGTCAAATATTGCCCTATCCTAACAAACCATACATCAATGGAAAGATCATGTATTCAGCTTTCAGATGATGTACAAATCTCAATTTTGAAAAAATTACATACAAGACTGGTTTTGTGGTCCAGGGTCACATATTAGAATGATTTCTGAAGGATCATGTGACACTGAAGACTGGAGAGTAATGATGCTTTGCCATCACAGGAATAAATTACATTTTAAAATACATTCAAATACAAAATAAACAGTTATTTTAAACTGTAATTATGAAGCCTTGGTGAGACTTGTTTTAAAAAAAATCTTACCAACTCCAAACAACGGTAGTGTATGTATACACTATTGGACATTTTTAGACAAATTAAAATAAATCAGTCCACAGGGTCAGAAGAAACCCATATATTGTGTTTGTGGAGTCTTGACAAACCACTTGCACAACAGAACCAGCAGAGGGCGGTAACAGAAGCACATGATGTGAGTAATAGTTTCAGAATGAATGCCCTCTCTCCCAGTCATCCTCCCCCCCCCATCCCACCCTCCACATGCTGGCTGTCTGGCTCTAAAGTTCAGCCAGTAATGAGGGCAGTGGCAGAGCAATCTGAACCGCGGCTGTACCGAGATCAGCTCGTAATGACGACAGGCGCAGGAAGCTGGTGGACGGCTGCTCTGAGATCAGTTCGTAATGAGGGCAGGACCAGAGACAGAGAGGGAAATTAACTTGAGATCTGATGAGCTGCAGATTGTCTGTAGATCTCTGGCAACGCTCCAGCACCCAGAGAAACACGAGGAGCGTGACGCACAAACTAGCCAAGTGTTATCTCTTTTGCACCGCGTTCTGGCCCTTTAAGGCAAAACACTACAGTCAAAACCATTTTTTTTTAAAGCAAACAGTAATCTTAATGTACTGGGCAAAGTATTGTGATGTCTATTAGTAAAACATGTGCTGTCTAACCTCAAGGATCATTGGAAGAGCCAAAGACTCAATTAGAATTGAGCATGTAGTTGTATTGCCTAACTAAAAACCCTGAGCCTCTCTTTCATTTAAGACAATGTTTTGGGTAACTGGCATATATCAAACTGTCCATCTGCATAAAATATTTCTTCCAACTGTGAAGCTCCAGTGTGTCAGCATTATGATCTACACGCTGTCATTCTGTTGAAGAGTCATGAAAAATGAATAGTGTCTGATTCACGTTACAGAAAACATTCTGTCTGACCCAGATGTGCAGATTATAGAAGGCAGCCTCTATTTGACGCAGTCCACTGGCCCGCCACCCGTCTTTGGGTGGATTCTCGTAGCTTTTTTTAACCCATGTGGTTAGACACACATTCCTGCTGGGCTACGGCATTAAAGGGGTTCTTCACTGCTAGCAAAACGGGCTTTCAATAAAACTTGACTGCCTATGCAGTAGATTTTTTTTTTAAATCTGTGCTACCTGACTAGAGAAAACACAGATTATTTTTTCCCCTTTTGCCAAATAGGTAGGAAAACCCATAATGCACTGGGCACGTTGCCATCCAAGGTCACTTCCACCACTCTACTTTGGATACACTTACCAGAGACAACAGTCTTGTTTCAGTAGGAAATACTTCTTAGCAAACTTTTAGTTATAATGGTGTCGACTAGTATTGTTCCCAGGTATAAGAATTCAAAGAGTTAACATTTAGCGGGAGTGAGTTATTTTCCAGTTAGTTTTCAGTGAAGGAGCACGTTGTAGGCAGTGGCTAAAGGCTGCAAAGAATCTTAAATACAGAGAAAACACTGCAACAGAAAATCTGAAAAACCTCAAAGTTAAGTCAACATTTCAAACTGGATGACTACGAACACTGTGTTTTATGCCAAACAGAGGGGAAAAACTGAAAGAAACTGCCATTCTGTCAGGTCTGCCTGAATCAAAACGCTGTCAGGGAAGACAGTAGTTGCCATAGTGTTCCATTTTTACCATAAAGTACAGAACAATTTACAGTGATAAACCTACTCTTAGAATAACCGTTCTGTCTCTGGGCAGGGATACAAAAAAAGCAGAGGTATAATCTTTACTTTTCACGAACTATTGCTGACAAATAAATATGAACTTCTCTGTCCAGGTAACAAACATTGTTCATTTACATATACTACGACATTGTAACAATACAAATTGGGTTAAAAATCGGCAAACTTACACTTTAAGAGTGTTGTGTCAACAGAACTCAAGAGCCATTTATTGACGAAAGTAGTTTAAATACAGAATCTCACAAACTCAACAGCAGCACATACAGAAAACGAGGACAACAGAACATTCACCTTGACCAAGACTGTATTCAACCTCAATTTTTATTCTACATGACTCTATTAAAATGCTTGTCATACTGTATATCTGCGCCTCAGGGTCATGTTATGATTTATATCTCCCACAAGACTTCTGCTAAATGCTATGCCAATCAAACTCATGGTAAAGTCAGTTAACACTGAAAATGAAAGATAACTGCTTTCTTATTTGAAGATTTGAACTCAGACATCAAACGTTTTTTTTAACAGAATTTTAAATAGCGATAATGTATGATCTTCTTCAAAGTCTCCTAGTGGTCAGATGACACGTGTTCATTTGTTCGTATTGCAAGCTGGTACAAAATGGAAAAGGGGTCACTTTATGATTTATTTCTCCTATGAGACTAAATTATATGCCTATCACACCTGTGGTGAATGAGACATCAATTCTTAGACTAAACCCATCTTTTTATCATTATATTTTATTTTAAAACGTTTTAAAGTCTCTTATACTCACCCAGGCTGCATTTATTTAATCAAAAATACATTAAAACAGTAATGTGAAATATTACCATTTAAAATACCCTGTTTTCTAATGAAATGTATTTATTCCTGTAATGTCAAAGCTGAATTTTCAGCATCATTACTCCAGTATTGAGTGTCACATGATCCTTCAGAAATCATTCTAATATGCTGATTTGATTATCAAGAAATATTTCTTATTATAATCAATGTTGAAAACAGTTGTGCTGCTTAATATTTTTTTAAAACTGCGATAATTTTTTTTTTCTGGATTCTTTGATGAATAGCTGTAAAGAACCACATTCATTATAAATGTAATTTTTTGTAATTTATAAATGTCTTTGCTTTCAATCAATATAATGTGTCCTTGCTGAATTAAAGTATTCATTTCTTTAAAAAAAAAACATTGAACAAAATGTTCTTCCACACTAGCGCATGAAGATGTGAAATCAATCGGGGTCAGATGGTTGTTATACTCTCACATCAGAGGTGTGAACCGTGAAACATTTCTTTAATTTACTTCATTTTTTGGATTCTTTGATGAATAAAATGTTCTAAAGAGCAGCATTTATTTGAAACGGGTCTCTTATGTAGCATCATAAATGTCTTTACAGTCACGTCTGATCGATTTAATGCATCCTTGCTGAATGAAATTGACGTGCAGTCAAGTTCTGCCCTACATCTTTTTAAATATCTTATTTCACTATAAATTTTTTATTTATTTTTTAAAACACTTCACCTTCAAACACAGATATTAAGTGGTTTATAGCACCAAGGCTTCATTCCTTTATATGGGCAGCAAGATAGTGTATACTGCAAGGTGGTGGAAAATGAAAAAGTGGTTGAGTGAAGGATGTGTGTAGAGGTGAGCCTCACCTCCTCTCAGGAGCTCAGTGTGTAGGTAGGCCAGTCCTCTCGTGAGCGAATGTGACAGACGACAGCAGCTCACCCAGTCCAATGTGTGCAGACTCAGGTACCGACACAGAGAGCCCTACAAAAACAGTCACAATACAGTTAAACTAGCACACACACACAACCTGTGACTCTTGAAACACGCCACTAAAAGAGTTGTAAAAGAACATGGGCGTGATGATGATGGTTATAGCAGGAACTCTTCGGTTGCAGAAAATAAGAACTGCGCTTTTAACACTGCTCTACAACAACAATGTTGCTTCTTTTCCACAGAAGTCAGCATTGCTTTTACATCAGCATTTCAAATCTCTGTAGAGCAGATATGAAGCTCTTGAATAATGAATTGGAGCTTCAACAAAGTTGTAATGTAAAGCCTCCTGCAACCAGTCACTGCCTCTGGGGTATTTAAGCAACGCAATTAAAACTAGTCAACAAACATAACAGAGAATTTTTTCCAAACTAAACTATTAAATAACACTGTAGATTAGATTAGATTAGTTCAGCAGGAAGCATTTGAACATGCAGTACACACGAGCTGCTGTAGAGAGGCAGATGTAATTATGTGGGTTGTAGAAATATCCATAACTGTCAAACTAAGACCAAATTCATGGTGGTGCAAAAACTGTGGCATTCTGCATATAACATTGAATTGTTAGGTCACTAAGGTCACTTTGCAGATGACAAGCTTTTAAAATGTGACAAAAAATTACGGCTTACAATTGTGTAAAAATGACGATTACAGAATTTTATTAAGCTCAAAGTATTCTACTGTTTGTGCAGATTTTTTTTTGCATTTGATTGAGCATTGCAACCAATCACATGCGTGTTTATTGAGTGCAATAACCAATAAAATTAGTCTGGAATACAGCATGTATAAAGAGTATGCCATGCAGTTGCCCTACACAAAACAAATATTTACATGTAAATTGTATTGATCAAAATTAAACAAAAAAATAAGATATTATGATATAGTTACAAAATATATACAATCAACAGCTGTATTTATTATTATTAGCATATTAGCATATATATAAAAAATATTAACATATAATGTAATGTTACAATATACAGTAAGCAAGCATATTATTTTATTACCTTAAATGTTGATATATATACTTCTTGTTCATTGTATTTAGTTGTATCGCAAACTGCTTCTGTGTTAAACTGAGCTGAATGCTACCGATAACAGTACACAGATCAAGAGATCTTGACCCATCATTTAGGATGGAGGGGTACAAGAGAAAACAAACAGACTGCAGGGCGCTCTGGGTAGAGGAATGATTATCTACCTGTAAGTGTACATCAGAGCCATAAAAGCCAATCACTTTCCCTTAAGCCCTGCCTGAATCTTCTTGTTACCATAGCGACAGGGAAAATGATGTTATCCTCGGACACTGGCGATGATTAATGATGATTTAGAGTGCTTTTCAGGCATTATGTGCCACACAAAACTGCAAAAATGTCCAATTCATAGAAGACTTGACTCATTGATTTCATTGAAGATCTTAGTATATTGCTAAGAAAAGGCAGGACTCTATGACACTCTTCTAAATGTTTCTATTCATACTTTTCAACGCTGAATAAACTGACATTTCTCTCTATTGCAGGATTTTTTTTCAGAGTCTCTTACAATGCATTCTGGGCTGCCTAGGAATTTAGAATTTGGACAACACATTTAGCTTAACTAACTAAAGCCAGTTTTTAATAATATCCTGCAGGAAGTGACATGGTAGGAAAACAAGAGCACAAACATTTAGCAATGGGTTGGATTAATTCTGTGAATTACCTATAAGTTGGTTTGTCTCACTGTAAAACTTTGTTGACTAAAGCTGACAGAACTTGACAACCTCATGCAACTCTCAATCACTCACTAAACAGTGGCTTACTTTAGCTTTTTATTTCTATCCAGTTAATTTGCGACAATGTATAAAATTATGTTTTAATAAAAAATATTGAGTGTGAAACAACACAGATATAGTAATTTGTTTTACAGTTGCAGAGTTCAAAAGGTACAGCATATCAGGATTAACCCAAAGAGTTTTTAGGGTGTGTTCACACTTCGGTTGTTCGGTTCGCTTGGTTCCTTTGGTCCGGACCCAAAAAAACAAAAACAAAGAAAAACATTTAGTCCTGGTCCGCTTAGCTTACACACTGGCATTTTAAAATCGAACCTAGATACCGAACTTAAAGGCATAGGGGATATGTTCACAACCTGATTGGTTGGCTTTTATTAAATATGTTTCATGACGGAACATACCAAACATCCAAAACAACTCTGGGTGCTGGGATAAATGCGCTCATTGTATGTGCGTAGCCTACATATGATGGTATTTTGGCCAGTTGAGAAGAGCTTATAAAATGTGTGAAGGAGTCAAAACAGCGGCAGGAATCCTTCCGTCACACACACAAATGAAAATGCCTGCCTCATCTTCCTGTTTGTGGTTCGTTTACATGTCTTTGTTCCGTGTTGCGTTCATATTTCATTCGAATGGCACAAGAGTTGGTTTGGAAGCGGACTGAGACCTATCTTTTCAGCGGTCTCGGTCCGCTTGTTTGGCAGCGTTCACACTTATTCAAAATGAACCGCACGAACAGAGCAATCGCGCCAGGGTTCATTTTAATCCAAGTTTGAGAACACACCCTTAGATTCAGCCTAAAGGGAACCTTAAAATCATGTCTAAATATGAAGTGAACATTCACCTACAAGGGTTTTTCCTGTACTTGGGCTCTAGGCTATAGTGCGAGTTCATTATATAAGATTAGGACAAGAGCAAACACAGCACTGTCTCAAAGAGTGCTGTCTGTCTGAAGCCAGACATAATAAAGGTGTGCCTCATTCCTCACTGCCATTCAAAAGGCCCAGGCGGGTAGAAGAGGCGACTCACAGACAAAATTGCGAGTTATAACATGTCAGACAGGAATGTACAGGAAAACACCTTGCACAGAATCTGGGGTTTTATTGTGCGAGTTCTGAAAGCCGAGGGGGGATGACTAAGAATGAATTGAGCCTTTTTATAGTGCTGTTTATTGGCATGTGCTGTCTTGCATTGTTTTAGCACCTGATTAAAGGAATTATGCAAATCGGATAACAGCACAAACATGCCCAAAGAATTTGTGCTGAGTGAAATTTAAACTCCATAATTCCCCATCTTGCAGGCTGGTTTTGAGTGCGAGGTTGTCAAGGATGCGTCAGCTACTGCAATCTGACGCACTTTACTGAGAATGTAAAGCATCACTTCACCACTGCAATCCAGACACCTATATTGACTATTAAAGAAGCTGAAAGTGCACTTGAGTGATAATATATACACAGTTATAACAATGTTCTGCATCATCTTTTTGTCGTTTGATAAATAACTGCTTCTGTGATCAATACAAATTTACAGAAACATCTCTTCTAAGTAAAATTCAGTTTACTCTGCTTTTCGCAGGTGATATTAATTGTGTCAGAATCTATAAGCTATAAAAAGCCTACTTTACAAAGAAAGGAATCAATGTCATTTAAATACAGTGGTATACATGTAGAGTGCTGCGGGAATGAGTCCTAAAACTCAAAAATAAGTTGGCATTTTTGCACTTTCGGTTCCATCGTCCTGAAGTCAATGTTTTTTTTTTATGCTTTTGTTGTCTATGTCAGGGATGGGCAACTTCGGTCCTGGAGGGCCACTGTCCTACAGAGTTTAGCTCCAACCCTGAAAAAAATCACCTGCCTGTAACTTTCTAGTAATCCTGAGGACCTTGATAAGCTTGTTCAGGTGTGTTTGATTAGGGTTGGAGCTAAACTCTGTAGGACATTGGCCCTCCAGGACCGAAGTTGCCCATCCCTGGTCTATGTTGTTGTTAACACAAGCTCAAGCAACTTTTATACTTTACTCTAAAGTAAACATAAAATATATCAGTAATACCCCACTTGTGTTTTTGTTTTAATATTTTACGCATCTTGAAAATGGTGGTTGCTAACAAGTAGCTAAATGGGAATACAGATCTTGAACATCACACTGAACAAGAAAATTAGTCTATGCACTAGTCCACTTTTACAGCCCTGTTTTGTTTATACTCATACTCTCGCAAACTATTCTGACTCAAACTTTCCAACTTTTAGATTTTAATTAAGATTAAAAGAGAGTGGAAACTTGAGCTGCGTTAACACTGCCATGACGCCAGTGGCTGGTGGTAAAGTCGCTAGTGGGCGTTCCCACTACTGGTTGCCTAGTAATGTTTATGAATGACATTCACTGATGATACTCCATGTTATACACACTGAATCAGTTTTATTGCCACTAAAAACAAACATTTTAGAGGGAAGACTAAATATAAATTGAATCAGTACATAAAATGCTTAATATTAGAGATGAACGGCAAGTGCTTTTTGCCTGTTTATCTGCAGCACAAGCACCGGTCTATCTGGGTTCACAAAATACTTATTGTGTTCATGTTGTATTGCAAATCATGTTTGCTGCTGTTTAGGTGGGATACGGGTAAGTTTAGGGACAGGTTTGGTGGTATGGGTAGGTTTAAGGGTCGGTTAAGGGGTAAGGGAATAGAGAAATCACCTTTATCTGACGGTAATGGCAGATGTATACAGAAAAATTGAAAGAAAATAATAGGAGCAAGTCATAGAGAGAGAGAAAGACAAACAAACAGGCAGAGGGACGGCTAAAACACAAAGCCGACATCCGAGTCACCCTTCTCATGCTGCCTGCTGGAAATGCATCTGAATCATGGATAAAAATATCTAGCCAGATAGCGGCAGGACATTCGATTCCACTCCCGACTTTGACAGAAATAGTCAGGAGAGACTAATGAAACAAGGAGATGAGGAGGAATAAAGGACAGATGAAGGTAAAATGTGGAAAACTACACCAAGCAGGGCAGCCAGGCACCAGAGCCGTGTCGCAAACAACTTTAAGGATGAGAGAATGAGGGCTTGAACTAGATCAATACTCACATGAGGGTAGTACTCCATGACCAGCAGGTACTCCATCCGCCCATCTGCCGTGAGACGCTCATCGCCAACGATAAAACGAGCAATGTTCTCGTGCTCCAGAAGAGGGATTCGGTAGATGGAGCGCTCGTTCACAAAGTTTTGCCGGTTGGCATAGGTAAAAACTTTAACAGCAACCGGGCGTTCATCAAGCGATCCTTTGTAGACAGAGCCATAGCGCCCTCGACCAATCAACTGCAAGAAAAAAAATATTCAGGTGTGAATTGTAGCAGATGCTACATGATAAACAAATACAGATGGTTCAGGCTCATTAGAATACAATTGAAAATCAAAATATGATAATTTTCTGCACATATGTGACGGCAGCTTGAAGAGCTAAACTCACTTCGAGGAGTTTTAAACTGTCTAAATCCAGAGACGGTTCTGATGGTGCGGCCTCTATCATGTCCATATTGTGCAGGCCCTGTTTACACTCGCCTGTAACAAACACAGTAACATTATTACGTGACCTTCATTTACAGCCAATCATAACACCGAGGACTGAATCTCACCCATCATCATGCGATAGCCGAAGAACAGCGCCACAATCAGGACCGCTACTATGGAGACAGACGCGAGGGCGATGAAGATGGCCTCATCTCTGTGTAAAGGCTGTTGATCTTCTGGAGGAAGAGAGAAGAGACCAGAAGAAAGAGAGGCACGTTAGACCTTCAAATGTAATTTGCATATAAGCTCATATTTAGTGTCTTTGTGTCTGAAATACCTGGATTTGAAATGGCAAGTTGAAAAATTAAATCAACATACTGTCAATTTAACCCAGAACATAATTTTGTAAAAACGAACCAAAATGATATACTGTGCAGTAATGCACTTATAATTGAAGTCAATGGGGCAAGACATTCCAGAGGTTTTATAAGCAGAAATGTTTCTTCTTTTGTGTGTTCTTTGAACTATTACTTGCATTTTGCACTGACAAGGTTAATAAGCAACTTTATTAGACACTAGTATTCATATACAGTAACACCCACTATTGTTCAATAGTTTGGGGTTGGTAAGGTTTTTAAACGCTTTGAATAAAGTCTCACCAAAATTGCATTTATTTGATCAAAACTACAGTGAAAACTGTAATATTGTAAAAAAAAATTATTACAATTCAAAATAACGATTTTCTATTTTAATATATTTTAAAATGTAATTTATTCCTGTGATATAAAAGCAGAATTTTCAGCATCATTACGGTCACATGATCCTTCAGAATTCATTCTAATATGCTGATTTACTGCTCAAGAAACATTTCTTATTATTATCAAAGATATTTATGTGGAAACTGTGATACATGTTTTTCAGTAATCTTTGATGAATACCATTTCTTTGAATGGAATCACTTTTAATCTATTTAATGTGCCCTTGTTGAATAAAAAAGTTATTATTATTAATAATTTAAAAAAAAAATTCATACTGAACCCAAACATTTGAATGGTAGTGTATACTTTGATCAAGTGACTATACTTTTAGTGTGTATATGAATGTTTATCCCGGTCGTAAAACTAATATAACATGCATTTAATCCAAAACATTCCTTTAATCCTTCCGGTCCAGGAACAATATGCAGTAACTTCATGAAGATCTGCTCTTACAATGCGATTTGGTAAATCCTGAACACACACAAATCTGTCCACCAGTTTTGTAAAACACTAACAGTCCATCCACCAAGACGAAATTCTACTAACTTCTGTTTAAACCCTAAAAATAAAAAATAAGATCAGGTAGAAATCATGTTCTGGTCAGTCATGTACGTGAGCCATACAGACTCCTGCCGCCCAAAATCCAATTAAACCCAGCACTAGTTTTCTTTAGCTTTTTTTCCACTTTCTCCATTTTCTCACTCGGCTTCAGACACAGACACGTCCTTGCATACAAGAGTGAGAGCTTCGAGGCAAGAAAGCCTCTCTCACACACAAAAGAGCTAAAGAGAGAGAAAGATGAGTGGGAATGATAAAACCACAGCTATGGACTTCAGTTTCAAGCCGAGAGAAAGAGAACAAACACTTAAAATGGCAGGACAGTCTCTTTAAAACAAACCCGACCACACAAATGCTGATTGAGCTTAAAATGTTGTGCCTGCATACATTTTTTAATAAATTTGAGGATTGATGCATGCAGAATACAGCAGGAAATGTGGAATTTAGCTGCGTTTATCTTCAACACAATGAATGCGGAAATATGGGACAATAAAAAACAAATACAACAAGCATGCAAATCCTCACTTCTGGCCGTATTTTTTTGAGCTGGACCCTCCCAGGTCCACTGCAGCAGCTAGAACAGCATAGCTCAGAATGGTTTGGGTTTCTCAAGACAGATCAATAAATATGAGATTTAAACCACAGCAGTGCGTCAGTCTGCATGCTGGTTTTGGCTTCTGGAAAGTGATCTCTCACACACACTCATATATAGCCACGCTCGTCTAACGCTCAGAGGATAAAACGCAGGCATTTATAGGTATAGACATAAAAAACGCTCTCTCATTCTCATGCATACATAGACACTGTAGTGTTTACACGTCTTGGAGCCGTCGGCATTTAGCTCGGAGGCAGAATGTCTGAGTGTCCCTCCCTCTTCCAGACTATACCAACAATCCTGTTGTACTTCCTGCATGTCTCCCTCCAGCCCTCCGTCTATTATGAGAGCTCTCCTTCCTTTCTCACGTCTCCATATTTTCATACACTACCGGCCAAAGTTTTAAGCTAAATAAGATTACTTTATGTTTTTGAAAGAAGTTTTTTATACTCACCAGGACTGCATGTATTTGATCACAAATAAAATTATTCTTTTGTCATGTTATGTTCTACAAAATAAGATATTCATGGAGACACATTAAAATACTTTTTTCTGTGTTTTTTGTTTCTCTCTGTGTTTGTCCTCACTTCACACACGGATCTGATCCTCTGTCCTTCACATTCTTAGAGACGATCATCAGGACAGATGCAGTTTCCCTGGGTAACCAGAACTCTTCTGTGATTTCACCGACTCCCACTCATGATGCCTGGCAACAGTGTGCAGTCACAACCTTCCTGCAATAAAGTCTGACTTGCCGAAATTTTTGCCTTTCCTCACTTTCTCTTTTCTGTTTGTGAGAGTGCTGTATGAGATTAAAGAGACAGCACTTAGATATGCTTTTAAAGTTATAGGTTAAAAGCACACAGAGGAAAAACACTAAACCATATGAAATTTTAATTTTGTGGTTTTTAGTCCACACTGTAAAAAATGTTTTTCATGTTTTTTTGTTTTGTTTTTTTTGTGTCAAATCAACTTAGATCATTAATGTGGTTCAGATAACATCATATTTTGAGTTTCTGATGATTAAATCAATCTCCTCATTGTATCAATTGAAATTTTCAATTTGAAACCATCTATGTTAATATATTCCTTAACATTGACAAAAAATACTGATGACTCATCCTGCACTATACAGATTTCTGTCCAATCAAATGCTGTGGCTGTGGGTTGTGATGTAACTTGAGACTTTTTTTTTAACAACCTCACAAGCTCTATTGTCTCACTTTTCTGTTTTAATAGGGAAAAATTTGAAAGGGATTCATCATTTACTCATTATGTCATTCCAATCCAAACTTGTAGGCCTATGATTTTCTTTCTTCGGCTGAACACACACACACACACACACATTGACACAACTGTTTTTGATCATGTCCCTTCAGAAGACTTGGATTAAACCGCTCGCTTCATATAGATTACTTTTTCTATATTTTTATGAACTTTTTAAAGCATCAAAGTTTTGGTTACGTGAACTTTCAATTTATGCACACAAATTAGAGATTATGAGAGAATATTAAAAGTGTCTTCATTTACATTTCGAACATGAATGAAAGTCATACAGGTTTGATGAGGGTTAGTAAATTATGACAGAATTTAAATTTTTGGTTGAACTATACATTTAATGGTTTTCTTAGAAGTACATCATGACCAGTTTGTGCAAAGAGCAAAACAAAATTCTTACATTAAAATTCAAAAGAGAGAGTGAAAAATACTTTAAATCAAGACTCATGTGAGACACCTGGAAAACCGATTGTATGAAAGCACTGGAATGATGAATAATTTCCCCCCGAAGGGATTGTGATTGTGTTGTGATTATGGGTACCACACAGCGTATTTTCCAACAGACAGGCAAGTCACATCTTAGATATGCATCCAATTCATCATACAAAGCCCGTGTGGGAGAATTTCAAAGACTACCGACTCAGAGACACCAGGGAGACTCTAATAGGAATCATTCATGAGCAAGCAGACTTTCATGCAGCCATTACATCAGCAGGACTCAACATCACTACCTGAATCCCCCCACCAGCAAGGACAACGAAAGCCACTCAAAGGGAATTCTCTGGCCTACATTCAGCTTTCAGTGTAGGATGGAGGGGAAGGGAGTGGGGGAGCCTGACAAACTACATTCATACATTCTTGTTCCAGACAAACACAACTTGGCTGAAATCTGCCTTTAACCACTGTTAACTTCAGATCCAAGACATGTCTACAGATGGCAACTTTCATGAAGGTTGGGCTTTCTGACACCTTGCATTAAGAACAACCAAAAAATAGGCAATAGCAAGCGCATAGCAACACATACACAAACAAACAGGCTTTTCAGAGACGGGCAAAAAAAAACAAAAAAACAAAAAAAAACATGAATATCTATGATTTGGGAGGTCTTGTTGCATTGCACTCATATTGTTATTAGGGCTGCACGATTAATCAAAATAAAATCAAAAAGCAAAGGCTACAATTTAATCAAATAAATTTATACCACCACGGGTTGTTGAATGCTTTATTCTGATTGGCTGACAAACTGTCTAATAATTATTTTCCAGTAAATTATTTAAAACAAATTAGACATTTTTGAAGCTATGAAGCTTTGTCAACAACATTAGAGTTACATATCATTTCACCAAAATATTTCACTTATTTCAAAAGTTCCTTACACTTTACAACAGAAAATGAACCAAACCCCATTAAGACACTGATCAAGCAAACAAATATGCACTTCTCTCTGCCTCCTGATACACTCATATTTTGAGTGTGATTAATTGGCCAAAAAAGAGAAAAATACTAAAAGAGTGTTAAAGCAACACCAAAGCACTTTTCCTCTTCGGTCCCCCTACAGGTTGGAAGCGGAATTGTCCATTACCGCTGTCGTAAATAATTTAGCCTACCGCAGCCTACCGTCGCACGCACGCTATTTGTTTATCCAGCCCCAGCTTTGGAAATAATGATGTCCACAGACAAGGTAGAGTATGTTGCATGATTTTATGAAAGTATGATGTATTGCGACATCAGAAACCAAGAAAAACGAAATAATGACATTGCTTGCTATTTTTTTGCTATTGTAACGCTTGCCGTAAACCAAGTCAAATTTGTAGTTTCTTATGTCTCATTCGAACTACAGATCCGCTACCCAATCTGGCAAACTTGCATAGTGCGGTTATAGCCAATAGAGGGTCGCAAAGCGAATGCAGAAGTGCGGTTCACACTGTTACGAGTTGATGAACCACTGAAATGATTTTGGAAACATTATTTTAAGGTACAAAATAATCTTTGGTGTTGCTTTAAAGACAGCATTATTTATTATTTTGGTCACGATAATAGTGTAGCAAAATCTCTATATTGTGACAGCTCTAGTTGCAGTATATCTTAATTGACTTTATCAGACTATTTACCTGCACTATTATTCGAATACACTTTCATCAAGCTAACTCATTCTCGGTTCTCAAAATACGCTTGCCATTCACTGTGTAAAGGTTAAGGTTAAAAGAGACAAAGCTAATGAATAAATTAATTAAGGGAAAAGAGCAGATGCTTGTTCGCTCACAGCTCCGCTGGCAGACAGCTCATCAGCACAATAAAATGATGGACTCAATCTGGCGAGCACAAGCACAACTACAGCGTTTTTGGCACATACTGCTGTGGAATTTAATTCTTACAGGCACACTCGTACACAGACACACTGCTGGATATCAGCTCAATGGCACAGCTCAGAGCAGAGCTTCTAGACAGGAAGAGACAGACTTTGTCATTCTGCCCCATTATTATCTGTAACTGCATTAAAAGCACAACAGTGACCAGTCTTGAGGGTAATGCATTACAAGTAACGCGAGTTAAAGGGATACTCCACTTTTTTTGTAAATAGGCTCATTTTACAACTCCCCCAGAGTTAAACAGTTGAGTTTTACCATTTTCGAATCCATTCGGCCGATCTCCGGGTCTGGCAGTACCACTTTTAGCATAGCTTAGCATAGATCATTGAATCGGACCAGAGTCAGACCATTAACATCTCTCTCAAAAAAATGACCAAAGAGTTTCGATATTTTTCCTATTTAAAACTTGACTCTTCTGTAATTACATCGTGTACTAAGACCGACGGAAAATGAAAAGTTGCGATTTTCTAGGCTGATATGGCTAGGAACTATACTCTCATTCCTGCGTAATAATCAAGAAACTTTGCTGCCGTACCATGAGTCCAGCAGGCGTAATGATATGAGGCAGCGCCTGAAAATAGTCCCCAGGTCGGTAACTTCCAACGTGACCGGGACTAAGTTAGAAAATCGCAACTTTTCATTTTCCGTCGGTCTTAGTACACGATGTAACTACAGAAGAGTCAAGTTTTAAATAGGAAAAATAACTCTTTGGTCATTTTTTTGAGAGAGATGCTAATGGTCCTGTCCGATTCAATGATCTATGCTAAGCTATGCTAAAAGTGGTACTGCCAGACCCGGAGTTCGGCTGAAAGGATTCGAAAACGGTAAGACTCAACTGTTTAACTCTGGGGGAGTTGTAAAATGAGCCTATTTCCAAAAAAAGTGGAGTATCCCTTTAAAGGCTGATTTATACTTCTGCGTCGGACCTACGCCGGAGCCTCTACGCTGTAGGCAACGCGTTGGTTTTCATTTATACTTCTGCGTCGTTGTCCGCGTTCACGCGCGCAGAGGGAGCATGTGAAACCCGAGGGAGCGGTCCTAGCAGACCAATCACAGCGCTTGCGTCCGCGTAGAGTTGACGCGTTGTTATATTTTTGGAGAGGTGCACGTCAGGGTACGCCGAAGGGTACGCGCGCTACACACAGCCTACGACGTAGCTACGGCGTGAGTTCGACGCAGAAGTATAAATTGGGCTTCAGTAATCAGATTACTTTTTCCAAGTAATTAGTAAAGTAACGCATTACTTTCAAATATACAACAAAATATTGGAGTTAAAAAATGAAGAATATTATGTAAACCTGCAATAGTTAAATGTTAAATTAAACAAATAAATGTATTTGTAAATGTATTTAGTCTCATTTTATTAAACAATGTCTTTGCTGCTGACCTTCGATGATCCAATTCAACCATACCAATAAGCAAAAATGACTTCATTTCATTTTCATTTGCTACTTTTTTCTGCTGCATCCTATTCTTCTTCAATCCAGAATGGCAGAACAGCTGAAAGGTTTTTCAGCAAATTTCCTTCACCTTGAGGCTTATTCAGTTCACTTTTGGTGTGAAAGAGACTTTACATTAGCCAAAAACTTTTTTTTTTGTTATTAAAAAACCAACAAGCAAGTCCAGCCCAGGTGTGAAAAAGTAATGCAAATGTAACGCAAAAGTAACACCACATTGCTTTCCATAAAAAAGTAACGCAATTAGTTACTTTTTAGGAAGTAACCAATATTGTAATGCATTACTTTTAAAAGTAACTTTCCCCAACAGTGACTGCCCACTGCAGTCCAGAAGAATTTTCCCCTATTAATTTTCTCCATAGGGATTGCAGCTCAATAAAGTGTTCCAAGCTATCTGTGCCCAAAGACTTCCACTCAATTGGAACGCCATTCACAAAGCTGTATACATCCCAATGCCTCTTGAATCATTATTTATTAAACATCATGGCTAATTTATATGTGCTTTCACAAATCAATAAGGGCATAGTACCGCATCTACACAGTGCCGTGCCGCTCGCATGTTAGTTCAGTTTAACACATTATACCAAATCCATTCCACATTTTCCTCAAAATCGATGCAGAAATTATTTTAAAAAAAGGATTTCGTATGGGCCTGGTGATTTGTCATAGCAATAAAGCATGAAAATTGAGAGAGGGAGAGAGAATCAGGGAGAAAGAAATAACAAAAGAGATATCAGCAGGAGCTCTTGCACAGCAAAAAAACAGGACCGATTTCATAGAGCAATATGACGACAGCAGATGACAAATACATTGCAGAGACTCTGCATGTCTGTTTTGCAGAGATTGAAAGAGTAAAAGCATTGACCACAATATACAAAAGAAGGTCTACAATGGATTGCAAGGACATATCTGTGAGAAAAAACACAAATAAACACCTGTATTCAGTAAACAAGAGCATCCTACAAATGTGCTTATTTTCTTTTAGCTATCAACAATCAATTCTCTTAAAGCTGATAAATCTTGCATTAAATCACAGAAAGCAGAAATCAACTGTGGTTCGAATGGACAGGGAAATTAATGTTTCACATCATGTCCAATGTCATTACATGACGCAACAGTTTAAAGTCTGTGTGAACCGGAAGTTGCAACTGACTTCAGTGTTGTGGCTTATTCCCAAGTGAAACGGGATATTGAATAGAGGGCAGGGTTTTACTTTAGCGCGCACCTCCTCTTCATCTCTCGCTCATAATAGACTGACGGTTGGAGGGGAGTGATTAACGATATTCAACCCAAGCCGTCAAACTGACGTCATCAGAGAGGGAACGCCATTCCAAAGCAGAAGCAAATTTTCTGATTTTCATTAAAGATTATCACGGCAAACAATTTTTTTCTGTGTATTAACTTGCACGGGTTAATTGTTCACCACAATACTATTAATGTGCACTAACAAAGTGAATGGTGTCAATTTTGATTTCATGACGACTTTAGCCCATTTGTTATTTATACTGAGGTAGAAATTGTGAGTACAAAATATTTAAAATATCCTTTCCCTTAATCGTTATTCAGTAAATCATGAACTGGAGTCAAGGGTTCTTGTAATATTTTTGTGGACAAGAGAGGGATTTGGAGTCAAAAAGGTTGAGAACCACTGGTGTAATAATTTACAAAGTAAATAATTCTTCACACTAAATCTATTTAGACTATTTTACATTTACATAATTTACATCACTATCAGAACAAAAGTTTAAATCTAAATAAATGGTTTAGTGTCTAAATAATACTTTAACAAGACTGAGAAGACTTAAGCAACACTACCCTGCCAAAACTGTGGGATAGGAATATTATGGCACTACTGCATTTGAACTGGCAAATAACCAGCGGGAATGTGTGCCGATCATAATGAATGGGATGAAGGATTCCAAATACAACAGGCATATCTAGCTCCACAGTGACATGGAGTTTTTCCTGTTTGACTTTTGGCCTTTCTTGTCTTTGTAACAGTAGCTGTTTAGAGGCCCTATGATGCTCTTTCCGCATTTCAGGAATATGCTTTCCGGCAGTTAGCAGTTTGGCAGCGACTGAGTCAAAAAGGCATTTCCTCTGTGGATAACCTACTCCCTTTCTCCCACTTTCACTTCCTGTCCTGCTTTTTTCTTCGCTGTGTCTTTCTTTCTCATTCCATATGGATGGCTTTAATCCTCTCATGGCTGATTCAGTGTTCCACTTTATTCAATTTTTATTCATGGCGACTGCTGTATAATTCCTGGCCGTCTGAGCCCACTGCAATTCACACCGCTCTGATAAATAATCTCATGGAGGGCGACTGGATTTTCAATAAAGAAGAGGAATGGTGACAAAAACAGACTCGTTTGCATAAGTGAGTAACAGCACAGGCCGTAGATTCCGCATAGGTGGAGGCGGAGACATTTCACACTGATCCGAGACCGGTCCTTTTGTTGGTCATTATAATTTGCAGCACAAAACTGCAAAAACCACCCTGGGTTTGTGAAAGAGAGAGAGAGAGAGGAACCCTATTTATTTGGCAATGCTGCAGGACTGCCACACCTGAACTGAACAAAGACACATGAAAAACAGAGGATGAATGGAGCTCACACACCTTTTGACCGGTACATTTACCTAACATGCATGAAAAAAAAAAAATGAAAAAAAAAGTTTGCAAGACAAGATAAAAATTAAGACATAAAAAAATAAGATAAGTTTGCAGAATTTCAAACAGCTTTGTATAGTTACAATGTTGGTAATATATGTAAATATATGTAAATACTGTTTTCTCTAGTCATGTAGGATTTGATTTCAAAACAGTTTTTACATTTCAACTGCACAGACACCCAAGTTTTATTAAAAAGGAATGAAAGGAAGGAAAGAAGGAATGAATGAAAGGAAAGAAGGAACGAATGAACGAAAGGAATAGAAGAAAGGAACAAAAGAACGGAAGGAACGAATGAAAGGAAGGCAGGAAGGAACGAAAGACAGGAAGGAATGGAAGGAAAGAAAGGAATAGAATGAATGAACGAAAGGAACAGAAGGAAGGAACGAATGAATGAAAGGAAGGAACGGAATGAAGGAATGAAAGGAAGGAAAGAACGAATGAACGAAAGGAATAGAAGAAAGGAACAAAAGAACGGAAGGAACGAATGAAAGGAAGGAACGAATGAAAGGAAGGAACGAATGAAAGGAAGGCAGGAAGGAACGAAAGACAGGAAGGAATGGAAGGAAAGAAAGGAATAGAACGAATGAACGAAAGGAAGGAACGGAATGAAGGAATGAAAGGAAGGAAAGAAGGAAGGAATGAAAGGAAGGAAGCAACGAATGAACGAAAGGAATAGAAGAAAGGAACAAAAGAACGGAAGGAACGAATGAAAGGAAGGAACGAATGAAAGGAAGGCAGGAAGGAACGAAAGAAAGGAAGGAATGAAAGGAAAGAAAGGAATAGAACGAATGAACGAAAGGAACAGAAGGAAGGAACGAATGAATGAAAGGAAGGAACGGAATGAAGGAATGAAAGGAAGGAAAGAACGAATGAACGAAAGGAATAGAAGAAAGGAACAAAAGAACGTAAGGAACGAATGAAAGGAAGGAACGAATGAAAGGAAGGCAGGAAGGAACGAAAGACAGGAAGGAATGGAAGGAAAGAAAGGAATAGAATGAATGAACGAAAGGAACAGAAGGAAGGAACGAATGAATGAAAGGAAGGAACGGAATGAAGGAATGAAAGGAAGGAAAGAAGGAAGGAATGAAAGGAAGGAAGCAACGAATGAACGAAAGGAATAGAAGAAAGGAACAAAAGAACGGAAGGAACGAATGAAAGGAAGGAACGAATGAAAGGAAGGCAGGAAGGAACGAAAGACAGGAAGGAATGGAAGGAAAGAAAGGAATAGAATGAATGAACGAAAGGAACAGAAGGAAGGAACGAATGAATGAAAGGAAGGAACGGAATGAAGGAATGAAAGGAAGGAAAGAACGAATGAACGAAAGGAATAGAAGAAAGGAACAAAAGAACGGAAGGAACGAATGAAAGGAAGGAACGAATGAAAGGAAGGAACGAATGAAAGGAAGGAATGGAAGGAAAGAAAGGAATAGAACGAATGAACGAAAGGAACAGAAGGAAGGAATGAATGAACGAAAGGAAGGAACGGAATGAAGGAATGAAAGGAAGGAAAGAAGGAAGGAATGAAAGGAAGGAAGCAACGAATGAACGAAAGGAATAGAAGAAAGGAACAAAAGAACGGAAGGAACGAAAGAAAGGAAGGAATGGAAGGAAAGAAAGGAATAGAATGAATGAACGAAAGGAACAGAAGGAAGGAACGAATGAATGAAAGGAAGGAACGGAATGAAGGAATGAAAGGAAGGAAAGAACGAATGAACGAAAGGAATAGAAGAAAGGAACAAAAGAACGGAAGGAACGAATGAAAGGAAGGAACGAATGAATGAAAGGAAGGAACGGAATGAAGGAATGAAAGGAAGGAAAGAAAGAACGAATGAACGAAAGGAATAGAAGAAAGGAACAAAAGAACGGAAGGAACGAATGAAAGGAAGGAACGAATGAATGAAAGGAAGGAACGAATGAAAGGAAGGAACGAATGAAAGGAAGGAAGGAAGGCAGGAAGGAACGAAAGAAAGGAAGGAATGGAAGGAAAGAAAGGAATAGAATGATGGAACAAAAGGAACAGAAGGAAGGAATGAATGAACGAAAGGAACAGAAGGAAGGTAGGATGGGACAAAAGGAAAGAAGGAAGGAAGGAAGAAAAGAAAGAAAGAAAGAAAGAAAGAAAGAAAGAAAGAAAGAAAGAAAGAAAGAAAGAAAGAAAGAAAGAAAGAAAGAAAGAAAGAAAGAAAGAAAACTAACCAATTAAATATTCGGGCATAGAAAATGTTGTATTCACTATAGAAATTTCCATGACCTTTAAATATATGATTCATTTGCATGACTTTTCCAGGCCTGAAAGTCGCAGTTTAGTCAAATATTTTGATGATATTGTCAGGATTTCCATGAGTGTAAACTTAATGTAAGTGATGAAAATGTTCATTTTGACACCTTTGACAAAAGATAATAGATGTGAAGAAAATATAAGAATTCAAACCCCTTTAGTATCTAGGAGGGGTTCTTAAAAATAATAATAAGAGAAAAATTATTAAGAAGAACAATTAGTTTGCAAAATCAATAGCCTAATTCAAGCTTCCCACGGGCCCTTATTTTTCCAGAAATACATCAGCACAGAATAAAAAACTTCACTTGTGAGGATACTGCACGATGCTGTTTGAATCTCAAATTAAAAGTGTTCCTGCTCTCGATCAGCAGACGGGTCTGTTGAGCGTCTAGACATCTGTAGGGCGAGCGCCGGGCTCAGGTTTCTCATGGCAGATTGCACGTCTGTGACCGTGAACCCTGTGACCTCAGATCTGTTGACCCTCCGTGACCCCTGTCAGGGAGAAGCACATCTGGAGTCCCCGGCGGGGAGAGTGCTGACACGGCCATGAATCAGACACAGTCGTTCTGTCTCAGCAACGGCCCCATCAATAACACCACCAGCCACGATCCTCCAGCTGAATCATAGAGAAGAACACCGTCTGTGACACGTCTCCTCTTTACATGTGCTTGTTTTCACATTCTCTAAGGCCAGAAGCGTGAACAAATTCACTGTATCAGAATGCAACTTAAAAACATGAAACAAGCGTGTGCTGCATTCTCAGTGTATGTGGTTATTTGGAACGGTTAGGTAGAAATACTAAATACCCACGCAATATGACTTGCCTTAAAAGGGACTTCAATGATAACTCTGGTTTAATGCCACAGATATTTGAAGGTAATATGACTACTAAGGTTTGTTATCACAGCAATGCAAGAATGCATGTCAAGTATGTACAACAGGACTGCACAATCTGCCAAGCACTTACGTCTATATTTAAGCACTTGCTTGTGTTTCTAGTCTTAACGAGCATCTTAGCGATCGAAACAATTCACCCCCTTAATTTTCCATCATGCAGAGAAGTTCAATACTAATTTTCTTCATTTGTCAGTCCCAGGGGTAGATATTCAATACGTGATTTTCTACACACAAAAAAGCGACTGCTCAAAGCTTTACAGGGTATCTGCACAATTTTTAAAGTCAAATTTAAGGCTTTTTAAGACCTTTTTAAGACCTGAAGAAATCAAAATTAATACCGTACATTAGGGGTGCGCAATATTGACAAAAATATGTCTAGAAATTTTCAAAGTTTTGTTGATAATAATTAAATGATATTTTACTGATTGTATTTTTGTACTGGTACCCTGGCTGGTTTAGGCCTGTTGTTGACAGAAGACTCACGAAGATATTCATATTTTTTATATTCTATGCAGTGGTCACAGTTCACAGTAGTGACCGAAATTAACATTTTTATTAAGGGGCAATATTTGCCACCTTAAATTGATTTCCAGGGGCATTTTCACCTATATATGGATATTGTTTCTTAAAAGGTGATGCATACCTCTAAATACGTTATGTCAAATTCTAACATTCAAATTAAATTATATTAGAAAAACACAGCACCAATGTCAAATTAAATCATTAAATTAAAATCCATCCTTGCAGTGCAGAGGTGACACAGAAGCGGCATCAAAACTGGCATTACTATATTTACACTTAATTTACAATTGCATAAATAAAGCTATTCAATATTTAAATATGAAATGATTTATAATTGTAACGTTTTAATTAAAGGATACTTTAAATATGAAACTGAAACCACCAGTAGGTGGCGGCAAGTCACTGTCTTAATAAGCGAGTTGTTGGGAGTCAACCGATTTGTTCAAACGGCTGATTCATTCAGAAAAACAAGTGATTGTTCATTGAATCGTTAAAATGATTCGTTCAAAACGCGGATTTCAGTAAAAAAAAAAAAAAAAAAAAAAAAAAAAAAAAATCATCGCTGTCTGTTGGACCACGGCTTCATTATGAAATTCTCGTCGGCAATATAAAGTGAAAATTGACAATATTGTGTCCAAAAAGTAAATAAAAACCTTTCATAAATAAAAATAAGACATTTTTTTAAAAATTATAATTTTTAAGACTTTTTATGGCTTTAAATTTAAAAAATCTAATTTAAGACCTTTTAAGAATTTTTAAGGATCCGCGGCGACCCTGCTTTATGATGATATAGCAGCGGCAACCTGAGGTGAGGGCTGGTAGATCTTCTGCCCTGTCACTGGCAATCTCATCTCACCTCCGCACAGTCTGTGTGCCGCCCACGTGTCCGCACATGCTCACGCTCCAAACAAGCCACAAACATACTCAAACAAACAACATACATTCATATGCACCTCTAACACACACATGCTCTAATGACCCAAATAAGCAGAAAAGCTCTGAAATCTAATTGGATGAGCAATGGGAAGCTGTTTTTAATCACACTTAAAGGGATAGAACACCCAAAAATTAACATTCTGTCATCATTTACTGACCCTCATGTCGTTCCAAACCTGTTTGACTTTAATATCTTCTTTTATGTTCCACAGAGGAATGTAGGTCATACAGGTTTGGAAAGACGGTGAGCAAATGAAATCACTTGAGACTTTTTTTCCATCCTACTCTGAAAGAGACGGGAAGAGACTGAATGAACGTTGCATATTAGCCAATCAGACGGTCCTTGGCAAGTCAGTGATCAAACTGTTTTTAGTGACAAACAATTTGTCTGTTTGTTCACATCAGTGTTATATTAGTATTATTTATATTAGTGTTAATTTCGTTACCGAAATCTATGACGAAAAATGTTCGTCAACAAGCTTTTTTCCATGACTAAGACGAGACGACACCAGTGTCGTTAAACGATAACTGTGACTTTATCAACATGCGATATCTCTGTGTGACAATAAAAATACTTTTTTGCGGTTGTTTTAATAGAAAAACATTTGGAATTATTGGAATTATTATTAGTAATTTCACCGTTTTAATTTTTGAGAAGTTTCTTGTTTTACCAGTTTTCATAATGCAGACAGTTAATTTACATGATAAATAGCCTTTAATAAATGTGCTTATAGGTGAAAACGCAATGATTCTGATCAAATGTAAAAATACATTTCTCAAATAAGAACAATCATAATAATAAAGCAAAATAATTGTGATGATCAATTTAACCATTATGCAGCATGATGAAAATATGAGTTTTCATTGACTAAAACTAGACAAAATTGCCCAGGCATTTAGTCGACTAAAACTTGACTAAACAAAAACAGAGCAAAGTTGACTAAATATGATAAAAACTAAAAATTTAAAATAGCTGACAAAATCAACACTAATTTATATACTATCATGTATGAATATTTTGAATGACCATGTATTTGTATATTTCCAGATTTTACTTTTAGTCTAGGTTTTAATAATTGTATGTGCTTTTCTCAATTTGTTTAATTATTTATATTTAGCTTTCATTTTTTTTTTTATCTTAGTTTTAGAAGTACTTCAACTTATTTATTTTCAGTTAGTTGCCAAGGCAACCTTTCTAATTTATAAGTTTAAGCGTTCATCTAATTTCATTTCAAATAATGAAAACATTTTAATAGTTTAAGTTAACAATAACAACACTGGTTCACACTGAACGCAAAAAAATCTGTTCAATAACAGTGCATTAGAACAGAGTTTTTAAATCGCGTTATAACTGTTTTTATTATTTGTCTTTTGATTGTGCCGGACAAAGTGTAACAGGCTGAGATTTTATTGACATCTTAGCGTATCCCCAACCCATCGTGAAATCCCATTCTGCATAACTTCGTAAATAAATCATGTCCTGATATCCTGCATGTTATGCAGTATTGCAGAATTTTTGCATTTAGTGTAGACAAACTAATCACGTAGTTGCTGGAAACTCAGTCTCTCGTGGTGTAGTGCTTTAAAATAATATTCACCGGAGGGCAGCTGCTTTTTATCAATGAGAACAATGAGAGAGGAAGAGGGCCATCATAAACTAGAGCAGCCTAGAAAGCTTGTGTGAAAGGATGGGATTCTAGCAGCCATTATACATGTCACCATGAAGAAGAGTGGAGAGGAGGATAGAGCACCATCTCAGAGAGAGGAGAGAAAACTCACTAAGTTATGGCCGGGGTGAAGGGTGACGATGTGTGAAAAGAGAGGGAGAGGAGAGGTAGAGGAGGTGTGTGTGTGTGTCAGGGAGATCATTCCCCCTCCGCAATTAAAACAGCTGCCAAGGTTAATCTATGCCTGATCGATCAGAGGCTTCTCACACTCTGTTCACAGTCTTCAGCTGGGAGATCGCACCGTCCATCTAAATGAAGCTCGCCGTGAACTTGTGTGCGTGACTCTGAAAGAGCGTTTCACATTTTATAAGCAGGTGTACGGCTTACAAAATCAGTGCAGTACAATGTCAGAGACTAGCAGATGTGCACTCCTCCTTCTGTGGATAACAACAGCCCTGTTTCACGGCAAGCCAAAAGCAGAAATAAACGGCATGGAAGTGTGGAAACCTTTTTCTGCACCAAATCTATTCATGCCAAGCCTGGTAGGAAATTTTTTGAAAAATGTTTGATTATATGAAAAAAAAAGAAAGAAAAAAAATCACATGAAAATAAATAAAATCTGAACACAAAAAATACACAAATTTATACATTTACAAATACTGAAAACATTTAATTCTTAAGGCCCTTTAGATATGCATGTGGAGAAATGCATTGCAGTTTTTCCGCAAGTGAATGCGATCCCTCCCCCCCCCCTCCTAAATTTATGATGCTGATGATAACCCCCACATTTATTTATATAGCACCTTCCGTGCATAGAATCCAGATTAAAGTGCTTCATATGTCAAAAATATTTTTTTTAAAAACTGTACTGTTTTAAAATAGCAACATGCAAAATGCCATAACCCCAACATGCAAAAATCGACCAAACGTTCAGAAAAAAGGGTGGATGATCTCAATAGAAGCTTTTAAACCAACAGGAATGCATTTCTTCTTTTTAAAATCTTCTTGCGTGAAAGTACTGTCAATCACATACTGCATGTCATAAATGAGGCTAAAACAGTTCGGCTCTGTGGCCCACAGAGCATGTTAAGAGTGTATTGTGTTGCTGTCAAAACAGCTGGACTCAGTCAGCAGGTGTGCGCACATCCTCACAAACACACACTAACAATGTGCCTCTGTGATGCGGCAGAACAGCATGTTTGGTGATGCTCAGTTTACACACTATCTAAAGCAATGTGTTTTTTTTTCCCTCCTCCTGCTATTGTTAGCAAAATAAAAGAAACCTTGCCACCCTAATCTTTCTAAAATGTTGCTCACACTGCAGAATTCAGAGGTATGGAAAGCTTGTGGCATTCAAATGAGATTTCTCTTTTTGGAGCGTAACACTTGTGTGCACAATTATCATCAGTCCCGGGAATATGTTCACACGGAGGATGTCTTCACATCTGCTGCTCTACAGGATTAAAAGTGAAATAATTCCTCCTGTCACAGCCTTTGGTTCTGGTGTGACATCCTCCTTCTGTTGAAATCCTTCCTTAAGAGCGTGTTTTTGTTGTGCCGCCCATTTTCCGAGAGCTGAAAAGCTGCCATAAATTTCAAAAAAACAAAACAAATGAGTCACCACATCAGCTCTCCAAGTAAATGGAAACGTAGAAAATGGGGTGATGGAACATTTCCAAATATGCACTTCACGTATATCTATAATTTAAAAAAAAAGTTCACGGAATAACACATTCGGTGCTGGGAATTTGGTGCTGGAGGGGTGAAAATATTGGTAAATGGATTGTATAACAAGTGACGATGCCAGCTGTCTTGCACTCAACGAGGAAGACCTCAGCAACATGTGTGTGAAGACGTCGTCCTGTCCATCAATGCAAGTGTCGGTGCATTTTGCACAAGGCTGCAGATTCTATTCGCATGTGCTGAGGACTGCCGATACGGTCAGTCTGATGTCTCTCGCTATGCGTGCAGGCATGTCCGCGGACAGCTGCGGTGGGAGGGGTTTGGATGCAGTGCACCCTGCTGCTATACGGTGTATCTGGGGAAAAGAAGGTCTGACTGGCTCTGTGGTGGCGGTAAGGGGACAAACGGTCTGGTGGTGTCTGAGGATACAAAAGACACATGTGCGCGGGCATTCCGCCCGGTAACACTCGAAAGCAGAAACACGATTGGATGACATTGAGTCTCAAATGTATTCTCAAACTCTGTGGCCTCTTCACGCAGGCATGGCACCAAACGCGGGGCCCCCTGCACAGCACTACTGCATTCAACCTCTCATTTTGTTTTTAGAGACAGATTAATTAGAATGTTGTTGTGCAAAGTTGATTTCCAGGGTCAAGCCTTCAAAGCTTAAACATGCATTCATTGCATTCATTGAGTCTAAAACCTTTTATTTTTCCATTTCTTTAAATCAAAACTTGCTTCTCAAGGCTCTTCGCTTGAGAAGTTGTGCTTCGGGAGAAAGAGAAAAAGAGACTAACGGGAAAAATGCACTGAAAAGAGGTGCGAGAAGCGAAGCAGCATGCAAATAACTCACTATACAAAGTCTGACAGCCATTGATTTTTCCCCCTGTATTTCACTCTATTTTTCACTGCATTGTTTGATTGCGTTTGTGGTGTGACTCATTTCTATCCTTTAAGCAGGGCCATCAGGCATTTCTTTAGATACACTCTCAAAAGCAACACAAAAGGAGAAAAAGAACTGAGAGAGTGAGCAAGAGAATGAGAGGGCACAAAGAATGAGGTAAAGCCGTGGTTTTGTCCTGAAGTAAGGCATTAGACAGCTCTAGGAGAGTGAGGATGGGAATGAAAGGCTGTATGGGTTAGTTGAAAGCAGGACTACATCTGAGCGGGACTTAGTATTTATTAACCAGAGACACTGTCAGGAGGAGCATTTGGAATTCGCCCTTCACCGGGAGTTTGATTGACAGGCGATCTGACCAATCATACCGCCGATATTTTGTGCCCCATTGTATTTGCCCAACAAACAAACCAGACAGTAGAGTTATTAGATTACCGTCAGTGGAAAAATGGTGAGTATTGAAAAATGGCGTGTATTGAAGTCTTTCCGCAGTTGAAACAACATACCTTCTGATGTTCATTCATGTTTAGTTGGTGCTGTAACTAGTAATAAAGAGGAAGAGATGATGAGTTCACATGCCGCTTGAACTGGGGCCAAACAGCGATCTGTCATGACACATTGAAGAGCCACAAAATGGTATTTATTGTTTGAATTTCTTAAAAAAAAAAAAAAAGACTAAATTTGAAAGCTGAGACTTTGTTTCATTCCAAAAGTAACCTGCTCTATCTTGTCTGTTCACTCTGTTGGCGCGTTGTCAGTGTCCTCCACAATGTTATTTTCACTGCGTGAGAATGTTTACATGTGCACCATTAATGCGCGTTTTTCCAATAATCAGAGTAACGACTTAATCAGAATTAGGAAAATTCCATGTAAACGGAAGTGAAGAGGTTTACTTGTGATTACTGCGATTCTGTCTTTATGGTATGTGGTTATTTTTAAATCGGCATTTTTTGCATACCCCACAGTACAAATGATGAACTCATATTCAGTATGCGTGTTACTGGCCACTGTTTTAATCTACTTGCATCAGATGCAAATCACATTTCTATGGATGTAATGGAAGGTTACTCAGCGCCGTGATGAACATTGCAATGCCGCTGTAACTGGGTTGGCCTACACTGCGCCGCTTTCTTTGCGCCGTCTCTGCATGAAGATACGGAGCAGAGACAGCACAGTGTTGACAGAGTTCAGTGATTCGGAGTGGAGGGAAAACTTCAGAATAGTGTTTATTCATACGTCATCATACGTCATACGAACAACATACGTCATCATAATGGTAATAATGTGGTAAAGTGGTAATAATGTGATTATGGTGTTTACATTCGAGATTAAAATAGTCCTACGCCATATATTTTATTTGTGATAGTTTACTACGATTATGAGCTTAATTGCATTAGTTTAATCGAAGAATTATGTTTACATGAGGTAAAGTTTAAACGCAATATTGCCAAAATCCCATTATAATCGCATTATGAGGGTGCAAGTAAAGTATGTGGTGTGAGAGCTTGTCGGACGTAGCAACAGTAACTAAGGGGGGGCGTGTCTTTGCGAAGGGTCAGTTGCAATGTTCAATATGATGGTTATGAGAGAGGAAGCCTGCCTTCCATTTAAAATAGCTTATTGACTTTTTGGTTGGTTCAACATCTGATTTTTAATAGTAATACAGTAGGTGGTTTTAAACAAGTCTGCCACATGGTCTCTCAGCCTTACCAGCTAACAAGTGTCCAAAACCCCTGTAAAACGACACCCAACACCCAAACGAGTCACTAGATACCTAAACATAGTCTGATATTGGTTGAACATGTACCATAGGGCTGCTTTGTAACAAGAATAATATTTAGTAACCTACAAAGTTAACCTATGACTTCAACAGCATTATGGAATCATTATGGAATAATGCAATGTCGAAAAAGGCCAACAACTGGTATGAATCAATGTGAATCTTAAAATAATGAATTTGTTGATGGGAATTTGGGAATGGAGCTGGTGCTAATTCTAAAAGCTAAAGACAGCCATAACTGAACAATAGCTTGTGGGCATACTTGTACTAGAAAAAAAATAAAAAAGCTTAACAATACAAAAGAGCTACTTTACAACACTGTGTGGGCATTTATGTTAAAAAGCAATGACCCCATGGACGAGTGGATGCTGACCTTCCATCGACTGCATGGAAGTCAATATGACTATTAGACTATTGAGTTTTCTTACCCAACATTCCAAAGCACAGTCGATACAGTAGTTAGTAGAAGAGAACATAAGAGAAAAGCCAACAGAGTCCAAACCACAGAGTAATTTATACAATCATTTAGACCAGAATAGCCCTAGATCCCATAATGCACCACACTCTTTATAAGCAGAGACAGATGAACACATTAAATGCAGTTAGCGTTAACGTGTTTCTCAACAGTAAAATCAGTCACCCACACACAGGTACTCTAATGTTAGTAATTGAGTATATTGGTAACTGCCAATCACTCTAGTGCTCTCTCTCTCAAACGCTCACTCTAAATTAATTTTAGCAAGCATTTCCCTTTTTAGTGTTAATACTACAATAATTGAACCGACACTCTGTAAAAGTGTAGAAATGAGTCTCCTAGTATATTACAGATGTTTCTCTTTATCTGACAATTTATGTATATGAGAACATACAACATGCTCATATATGAACATTATCAGTATGAGTTGTGCTGAGATTGATGACAATGGATCCTGCAAGACCAGTTCTACTGTATCACAGAAATCTAATATGGGCGTTGACTCTCAGACAGCGACATGGAGCTTTCAGATGAGACCTTGAGGTGCAGAGGCCCTCTGTTTAGTGTTTGCAGGACTTACTGGGGCTGGTCTTGGTGGGGCTAGGCACCCAGTTCTCTGTGAAGTTGACGTTGCACATGTTGGTGCCGCAGCAGCAGAATCTGTAGGTGCCGTTCTGTATCTGCGACGGCGTGGTGGTAACCACACAACGGTCGTCATGGCAGTCCTGCTGGTCGCCAATGTAAGTCCAACAGCCTGCGATGAAAAGATGCAGATGGTTGAGTGAATGAGAGTGAGACACTGTAAAGTGAGTCTGTAAGAATGTGAAAGGGGGAAAAAAAAGTGTGCGTACGCTAGGGATGGGAACCGAGAACCGGTTCTTCTTCAGAACCGGTGCCCAGTGAATCGATTCCTTGGAACCGTTAGTATGCCTGCTTAACGATTCCGCTTATCGGTTCCGCTCGTTCAAATGTGACACGACGTCACACACGTGCTGCGTTGTTTTGGTTCAGAACGTAGCAAACACTATGAGCAAACATGGCATCGAGGCAGAAGCGCTCTGACCGCGTCCTAACTACATGCGACGCGACGGCGCGACACGCGATAAAAAGTATAATTTTCCATGTTAATCAAAGTTTAACCAGCCGCGACACGCGACGATTCTATTTGAAACGGATCCTATTTTACTGCGACGTCGCGCTGGAACAACAATCTCAAAGTGTGGCAATGATAATATCAGGTACTATTTTTGTGCTTTATTTAATGTTAAAAGCGTGTATAAAGTGACTGAATATCATTTAGTGCTCCCAGCTTTGTAGCTGTAAAAACAACAATGGATAAGTCACATCAGATCTTGAAATTAAACAAATGGAAACAAAAACGTTCAAAATGTGAAGAAAACCCATGTATTATTTGACAAAGATTGTTTTAGTAACTCAATAGCCTAATCCAAATGAGCACTGTTAATATTCCAAAAGACACAAGCTCTTCCTAAACTGTTTTCAGTCTGTGTTTTTAGTTTTTATGGCACATAAATGGCAGTTTTATTTATTTTTTTGTCCGGACCAATGAATGTGAAAATTGTCAATTTCCTAATCCTAAGGCACTCTTCTTGATAAACTTTCAAGGCACACACTAGTGTGCCATGGCATACTGGTTGAGAAACACTGCCCTAGGCTATAGGTCCCTGGACTTTACTTTGAGAAGTAGCTCACCTACTTTTAGGTTTGTTCTGAGGTTGCTACACATAATTTGTGTATACTCTGTGCTGTGTCTTCTGATCAGATATTAAAGCGAGTTAATACAAACAAATTTGTACTTATTCCCTCACCCAATAAGAATCGATAAGAGAATCGATAAGGAATCGGATCGATAAGCAATATCGATAATGGAATCGGAATCGTTAAATTCTTATCAATTCCCATCCCTAGCGTACGCACATTTCAAGGACTATAATATAATATAATATAATATAAATTTTAATATGCCAATGAATTAATGAAATAATCATTATTAATTTAGCTTCAATATAATAAGAATTTTAAAATGCCATTTAATTAATGAATGACAATGAATGAATACTTATATAAATGTATATTATATTAATATATTATAAATATATATATAAAATTGTCATATTTAAATTCATTACATTATTTTATATTGCATTGTTTATTATATCATATTATGCCAATTATTTAAATATATAAAATTCTTTATATTATATTCAATTCAATGTTACAATAAATTAATGAAATAATGAATATTAATTTAGCTTAATATAATATAACTGAGGTAAACTAATATCCATTATAAATTCATTCATTCATATATTTTATATACATTTTAAAATGAAAATGAATATTAATTCTGCTTATTTTTAATTAAGCTATCTAAATGATCATATATTTGATTTGATTTATTGAATGTCAATCATGCAAATCTTTATTTAGCAGACTCTGGGTTGGGCCGTTGGGGTGCAGTTATTAGCTTAATTTAAAGGAATAGGTCACACTAGTATGCTGTCATTTTTCAGTGGGTAAACTAAGCAGACAATAATAGCATACTTTTAAAAAACATGGCGGTAATAATGAACAAACTTACAGTCAAACCAAAATTTATTCAGACACCTTCAACATTATCACAGTTTATTCGCTAAAGTTGGAAATATTACAAGAACTCAGTTATCAAATTAGTTGATATTTTACTGGTTTTGGCCATCCTTCTGTTAGACTGTCTCACAAATGAATTAGGTTGAATAGCTGTCAGATAATATCAATTTAGGTCAACCAATTACCAAGCAATGCTTAATTTTGTTCAGTCTGTGGTGTAAAAAGGTCGCATTAGCAATTAAAGAAAAAAACACTTCAGCAAAACATGGTCAGGTCAAAGTGTCTGAATAATTTTTGGTCCCAAGTTTTTATAAATATTCCTAATAGTCCACTGTATGAAGAATTTTGGGGTAGAATATGTCACAGTTTACTTTTTTTTGCTATCCTCACTCCTGAACTATAGGTGTCTTATCTGGTGTCTGATTAATTTTTGGTTTGACTGTATATTTTTGGTTGAACTGTCCCTTTAAGAAAAACAGAAGTCAATTGAAGATTTTTGGTGGAAAAGTTTTTGTGTGTTTGAGTTTATTCTGACCTTGTTTGACCAGTCGGATCTCGCCGTCATGCGTTTTCTCCCACAGGCCGTAGCAGCGGCTGCTCTTGCTGCACAGGATGGTGTTATTTTCTCTGGTGATGTGCCAGTCACCAGCCACACTCTGTTCATCCACCTGCTGGTGCTGGTCCTTAAAAGCACACTCCCGCTCTCTCTCCTCACTCTGAGCAGCTGCCGAGACACAAAACACGAAAAGAGATGAGATTATTAACAGAACATGCAACATCTGCCAGGAACACTTTCTGTAGGCCTACATACACAACATGGAAAAAGAAAGCGATCATTAATTATATCGATCATAAAAATGTAAGTTATTGATCTTATTGTGAACAATTCAACCACGATGTACCGTACTTTTCATTGAAAAAAAAAAATGTTGAGCTCGTAATTTTTATCAAAATGTCAAAACTGGTCGTCCGGTGAAAACGACTTCTCTCTGGTGACATAAGCAGGACTTCCCAAATCATTCAGTCCGTTTAAACTGCAAGCTCACATTCATTTACATCCATTTTTGAACGCCCACATCTCAAAATTCAACCAATAACCGATGGATAGAACCAAATCTTCACCCTACATTTTACACTAGAATGTACATCACAATATGAAAGTAAAGATCTGTCTCTACTTCCATTTCATCATAAGTTAATTGGGAAAGACCGACATCTCCAAAACAGCTAGCTAAGATTACACGTCAATAACATATTTTCACATCACCAATACATTTTGACAAAATAATTTGAGCTTCTTGAATTTAAGTTTATGTTAACTTAAAAAAAATAAGTAAAGACCCCATATGGTGAAAATCGCCATATGTGGTGTTTTTAATATGCTTTAAGACAAAACATGTGCAAATTCAGAAGTCAACACCATTGCTGAGTGTTTTCTCTTTAAAACTGTCTTTAAAAGACAGTCTCTGACTCTCCGTCTGCAGTCTCTATCAAATCGCTGGTGTTTCTGATGTCACAAACTACCTTGTAACCAATCAGGTCAACATGTGATTGTCAATGAGTGTATCTCTGAGCTGTTGTGAGTGAGTGGAGGCAGGGCTTACTTGCATATTCATAGAACCATGCATACTAAATGAGGCAAGGGTGTAAAGTTACATTCAAGCTATTTTAAGGCATGAAGAATTTTTTTTCCAAGGAAAAAATGTTTATAAATGTAATTTTTGTGATCAAAGGTAAGTTGTTTTAAGGGATAACATTATTGACTATTGGGGGGCTTTAAATGTTATATTTGTTTGTTTTAATAAATCTAAAACCTATATAAATCATAACCTTCATAAATCATGAAATTAATGATATGCAATATTTTATATTTATACAGCATGCATATATATATATATATATATATATATATATATATATATATATATATATATATATATATATATATATATATATATTTAAATAATACAATAAAATTATTACTTTCAGCCATATACTGAGCATTATGATTTTTACCATTCAATTTACAAGTGGTTTGCCTTTAAACATACATAATTCAGCAATGATATACACATCCTCTTGCATGTTTGTTTATTAGATATTTTGACAAATTTAATAATGCTTTCAGTTCAGTTCATTCATCTTTAACAGATTTCTCCCCATAATCAATGCAGGGTGCCGTGTGGGCCTACATATGACTTATTTCAGCCCTACAAAAAGATTTTCTGCCTCGTTGAAGGAGTTAATTCTGTGCAAAGGATAATGAGGTTGAATGTGGGCGCGAACTTCTGATCGATAGCTAAACCTTGATTAATCGGACGCAATAGGAGGGGCGGGAGGATCTGAAACGGTCCAATGGCTTAATGCTGGGTGAAAAAGAACAGAACACCTGGGGTCTCCTGCGCACCTGCTGCTTTTTGAACCAACCATGTACAAATTCACTTGTGTGTACACAATGCACACCACCCAAAAAACTCCTTTACAGTGCTTCCCATAAGTCACTGTCATGACAACACAAGAAAAGAGGGGGGAAACAACATTGCGCTGAGAGTACGTGCAGAAAACGAACCTTTTGAGCAGTGCCGTGTAGTTAGAGAACACAAAACCATGATGACTGATAAGGGCCCTAGCCAACGGGATTGCCCTCATTTCCATGAGCAGAGCCAGCGGGGCTGAATTCTGCTGTCGGCTGATCGCAATCTCCACCGCAGCTGGCCCGCACTCACCCCAACTGTATCCAATGAATTAATCCTCTCTCTCTTACCCGCAATGTCATGCAAATCGCCAGGCCAGTGTCTGAGTTACCAAGAGGGAAAAATCATAATGCCACTCGTTTAACAGGCTTGGTGAAGTCATGGATCTGGACTATTGTATTCACAGCGTTCAGACAAGCGAGCTGGGAGGGGAAAGAGCCCCCTGGTAGCACTATCCACGTCCCATCGGAGTCCAGAGAGAGAGAGAGAGAGAGAGAGAGAGAGAGAGAGAGAAAATTGCCGCTGTATGTCCCTGAGGGAGGCCATTGTCTGCTCCTCTACAGGAGCGAAGCCTGAAACGGTTGCACCCGTTAATATCATGCCACACACACACCAGCAAGTGGTAGCGCAAGCTAGGATGAATGTGTCCTTTGCGTAGCCGCGGATGCCTGACACTGCAGGACACCTCATTATACGAGCAATCCTTAATCTAAAACAGCGCTGCTCGACCTGAGACCGAGGCGCAAAACGGTCCCTCTGTGGCTAGGGGAGAATTTTTTTTTTCCAGTTTGGCGTGCCTCTCATCAAGACAAAACACAGAGCTCCAGTGGGGGCCATACAGGGCCGCTGATGGTTCGGAGATGCCTCCCAATTACAGAGTTAAAGATGGAGGATTCCGTCTCTGCTGACGGTAATGAGCACATGAGGGCTGAGGCAGATGTGTAATGCTCATGTCCACTTCCCCTGTAACACACTGTCTCTGAGATTGAGCATTTGTATTTGCGCAGTTACGAGAGTGTGACAGGGGGTGTAATTTCATGTTTGTGCCGATTGTGTATTTTAGGCCGTCTTTGTTTTCGAGTCAGCGACACAGGTCATTAGGCGCGGTGGTTTCCTGTAATTTGGGTGAGAAGCCGTGGCCTGCCCCCCGACACAGGGGTAGAAAGGAACAAGAGCGCCCTACAGCACAACTTTCAGATCCAATCACAGAACAGCACACAGCAAAGGAAAACAGTGTAGCATTTTGTCTGGCTCAAGAGCAACACCTCAGGCCATAAGTGGCTCAGAGTGTGTGTGTAGGAGAAGAACAGCAGGATGCTAAACCTTATAGCAGGGCACTGAGACAAAATATTTGTTTATTGGTTAAGAGTTTGCCAAGGAGTTTTCTCAAGTGTCTCCTTAAAAATCAAAGGAGATAGGACTATTTCTTCTCAAAGCTGGCCCAAATTTCCACTGACTTAAGTGCCGAACGATGATGTAGCTGATATAACTATGTTACAGAATAACAGGGCCATGACACACCACAATCTTTGTTTAGAGCTCACTTGCCTAGTTTATGAGGTATATTATAGAATTCTAGGCTCTGAAATAAAAAGCTGCAAGGTACTTGAAAAGGAAAATTTTTACATCAGTCATGTTTTGGCACATCTCTTCTGTGCTGATGAATTTAATGATTTGAGGTAGAGGTTTGATTGGGAAGGATTACCAATCCCGCAAGAATCTGTCTTGCCCACAACTTTCACATTTTGTTCTACTTCAATGCATAAATGCCAGCAATAAGAAGTCTCTGTCTGGTGATATTTTGTCATCTTCCGGAGTCATAGGCCAGAGGTCTTCAACTCTGCTCCTGGAGACACTATCCTGCAGAGTTTAGCACCAACCCGAATCAAACACTCCTGAACCAGCTAATCAAGGTGCTTGAGATAACTTGAAAATTGCAGGCAGGTAAGTTAGTTTAGGTTGAAACTAAATTTAACAGGAAAGTGGAAGGAGGCACATCACATTACGTCACACTGGCCACACTGTAGGGTAGACAGACAACATTGTTCATTATGGCAGCTATTTAATTGTGTTGCATCAGTGTAGAAAGACTTTGTTGAGGATTCTGGTTCATCAGCTTCAACATCAGCTCAGATACTGTCTGATAGAAATGTCATTATAGCTGATCAATAGTCATCCAGACACAGTAGAGATTTGCAGTTGGTACAATATTTTTTTTTTCCTTGAATCCCAAGTGACGTTTTTTTCTCATAATTAGGTCTGACGGCACAATCTGAAATTCTTTCATTCCTGTACAGTACAGCTGAGATGAGAGAATTTTGGTCAAGTGTTTTCCTCATGTCATGATTAATTAAGCTTTCACCAACTGGCTCCGTTCCATCTGGACATGCAAGACAGGCATCTTCGAATCTCCCAAATGACTCGGATATTTATTTTTCTCTGGTTGGTGGCGAGAAAACATTCCTCCACCTCTAGATGGCAGGGTGCTCTGCTCTCCATCGGGAGAGAACCACAGAAGGGAGGAGGGTGAGGACAAGGGAGGGGAGAGGGGGATTGTGGGATTGTTTTTGGGGGCAGTGGAGGCAGTCTGTACCAGCCTGACTCTACCCTGCTACTGTTTGTGCACCGGCTCAAGGTTAAAGCTGCCGCTCAGAGGCCTGTCAGCATTTTCCCCAGATAACACTCAACTCTGCCTTACTGGGGACCTTCGGCCTGTGTTAGTTCCACCTCCCGGTCTTCATTTTAAAGGGAAAGTGCAGTCAAAAAAAAGCTGGTGCTACTTCGTAACAGCCGTAACTGACTCTTTTGCTGGCACTGGGAAAAACGAAACTGGGCTTTTCTATAAAGAATACATCAGAGTAAAGGACTACATGAACCTAAGCCGAGTACAAATCATGATTAATTTATCACATCTCCGCTGAGGCCAAAAGCTGAGGCTGTGTCTGCCAAAGAGCCGGAGGGCCTGTGGCCGTTTCCTTTCGAGTAGATTATCTGAGAGGCTGGCACAGGCCCCATCTCCTGCCAATGTCTCTATGGACAGGGAAGCTGTCAGGCTGGCTCTCAGATACAGGAAGGCATAGGAGGAGTGCTGGCACTGGAGGGGGCACCAGCAGAAACCTCATTCCAGCTTGGCCTAGGAGAACTTGAGGGCCAAATGAAAGGAAGGAGGATGGTTCAACAATTCCAGGGCCATCTGGCAAGGCAGAACAACGCAAGACCATCAGGCAGTTAGATTAAGTGGCATATTGGTGTGATATAAAATGTCATTGTACTATAGTAAGGAAAGGAAGGCTGTGTGAACATTTACCATACAGTAGATCTTGCATAGAAGTTTAAGTGTGACATTTGTAGTAAGAAAAGTAAAGCAAATTTAAAAACAAGAATTCTTCTTCTGGCTTACTGAATACTGCCATTGGTCAGTCAAACAAACTCGCACCATTGGTCAAGACAATAGCCGCTTTTCCACCGTCGGGTCAAACGGTTTTCATTGCGTAACTGTTCCATTCCGTGCCGATCCGGGCAAGCTGGTACGGATACGGTTTCATTTTCCATTGTGGGGCTGATAGCTGACGCTCTTTGGAATGTAATACAAACGCGTCAGTCGTTGCCTTGGTAACGCGACGGTTTACTGATGATATGAGATGTACTGTAAATAGCGACTGCGTTATGGAGAATGATCAGCTAATGCTTTTAATTTTATAATTGTTTTGTTTACTTCACACAAATAGCGCGCTTTGCCGGCTACAGAGAAACTGGTAGCCAGGCAACAGACAAGTGACCAATCCTGAGTGGCGACATCAGCTAACCGTGCTGAGAATTCCACGCCGGGAACGGTTTGTAATCGTGCCGTGACGTACCTGAGGCTCAAGTGGAAACACAACTGGAACAGGACTAAGAACTGTTCGGCCCGACGGTGGATAAGCGGCTAATGTTGCTTCAAGTATTTTACAATGCCACAGAAGATCTGCAAAGTTTCTAACAAAGACTCTAACAGAAAACTGCTTCAGACCAGCCTAAATCGCCTTGATCGAAGTCCAGATATTACTTCTCAGCATGTCTACGTCACAATGTGACATATTAGCAAAATGCCCATTAAGATTTATTTATAAACGATGTTCTTGAGCAGTACAACTCAAAAGATGAGAACAGCTCATTTTACAGAGGACAGCTTCCTGAACCTTGGAGAGTACAACGCCAGCTATACACATTTAATAAATTGGAAATATACACTTCAGTATGTTTTTAAACTGTATTTTATGTTGTCACTTCAGGACAGTGAAGTCGTTACAGTGAAGTCTATCTGCTTGATCATCTGCTTTTTCAGAATCTGACTCTGACTAATATGGTGAAACCGGCGACATTATTAACTGTATGTTTACAATTGCTTTAGAATCAAGCTGAAGCTCACGATTATGGTAAGGGGCGTTAGATTTCCGACACACGCTTGAGGTATTTGGCCAATCACAACGCACTGGGTTAGCTGGCCAATCAGATCACTCTGTGCTTTTAAGAAGGAGGGGTTTTGTAACAATCTGCATGTTTCAGACAAACTGGGAATAATGTACAGTATGGGAAAAATAATGTTTTTTTGAGCGTGCTGACCTATTCTGTTACATCCAATAAATAAAATACCTAACTTTTAAAATAGAATCATATGACCCCTTTAAATATGAATATTGAATATATACTCATTTCCTATATTTCTACATTTAGATTACATTTAGATTATTAATTATAAGCTTGTTATTGTAGCCAGGAATATTTTAATATCAATGCATTCCTAAATGTTTTAGTTGTCTTGGAAAATTAAGCTGAGACAGAAGAAAGTATTTTAACTGGAAAAAAAATTGCACACATTTAGAAACTATAATTGCAGCTGCAATATATATAATTAGAAAGGAGATTCCTTCACTCCAATAATTTTCATAAGACTTAGAGTACATTGACGTTAAGAGTACTTGATCCTAGCTTGATCCCTGAACCAAGCTCACACAAGCAATCGAAAAAGTCATTAAATTGCAACAGCAATTAGCTAAACAACCAGAAGTGGGGATGAGGATGAGCTCAAGGCAGTGATAACACACAGGAGTAGGAAGCGACAAATCCATCTTTTTAACAGGCAGGAATTTATTTGGAGCTGTGGTTTCATAAGGTAACATCTACTGAGCCTCAGGGACAAGGCCATCGACTCGCTGCAAGGAACAGCGAATCGAAAAATAATACAATTACTGCTCTACAGCCTTTCCCCCTTTAGCTCAGGACAATTTGTGTTCATCGTGTCTCAGTGTACTCGTTTAATCAAAGCTGAAGTGGAAAAACAAGGCAACACACCAAACACGTGTGAGATTCAGCTGCAGTCTTAACATGTAAAATACATGAAAATGTATCTTAAAAAGCTTTTAATGCCAGCGCTATCTGGCTTAAATGCTTTTCAAAACAAAAACAGGCCTCTAGACAATTAGCAAAACGCAGAAAGAGAGAATTGTATTGAACTCAACAGACACTGTGGCGCTTGCAGTGTTGCTCAGATTATTAATAACAATCAGAGTCTCATCCACCCTGTCCGTGTCCAGGATACTTTATCTTATCTAACCACCACTGCAGGAAACCAGCTCTCCATCCCTGGACGCTAACACTAACATCTGCTTTATATCATGATCATCTCAATAAGATTAGCTGAATTAGCATGAAAGCAGAATGGATGTAGATGGATACAAGATACCAACCTGGTAGCGGTGTTGGTTTCAGAATAGGGCTAATTACTATTCTGATTATCCACCAATCTGTTGGTCATTTCTTTGACAAATTCAATATCTTACCGATGCTTTCTTTCAAGCAAATGTAAAAACGTAAAAGAATGTAAAGCATGCTACACATTGTAAAAAAAATAAATAAAAAAAAAACGCTTGTTGCGGAAACCATGCCCATGTAAAACTTGATGCTAATGTGACCTTCTTTGAAGTGTTTAATATGAAGCATTTTGGACAAGTTGCATTGTACACTTTTCTTTTTCTACTGCAGCTCGCTTTGTGCCCTCTGGCATTTTTTTTTTTTTTTTTTTAAATGCGTCTATTTCACAGAAATAGGTTTTTACTGCAATGTGACACAATGGATTAAGGTTTTTCATTCACAAACTAATCCATATATATATATATATAAAAAAATTGCTTTGTTCTGAAAGCTCAAATAAACTAAAGAACTAAACTTAACTAAAATAAAAACATTACCTAAATAGTAATATATTTTTTTTAAACACTAAAATTTTAAAAATCACATAACAAAATTATTAAAAATTTAACTAAATTAAAATGAAAACTGAAACTAAAAATAAAAAGTAATTCAAAACACTAATAAAAACTATAATATATACTTCAAACAACAAAACAGTCAGATTCAAACGGGCCAAACACCAAAATGCAATTAGCTTCTGCAGGCATTTGTTGGCACTTTTTCAACTGTGATATTAGTGTTTGGGGCCCTTTGGGAGTCTTGTTGCCATTTCTCAGGAGCTTGCAGAGACAGTCTCTGTCTCAAGACTCTGACTTCCAGGAATCAGTGCTAGTGCCGTGCATTACAGTATACAGCTGAGCAACTCCATCTGCCTGTGGCTCTATGAATACAGTGAGAGACGTTTCCACCGCAATCCACTTCCTTGGGACAAATCTGACCCACATAATGAAGTCGCCACAGTGTCATGTTTGAGAGTTTTGTTGCCATTTGCCCCGCAGAGAGTCGCTTGCAGACGAACACGGCGATGTTTACACAAGAGCGGCCCGCAAGTCAGTCATTAATCATCTGAGCAACACAAAATTCTTCCTTTCAAATGGCCCCTGCAATACAGCAAAGCAATCCCAAGAAGACAAAACCAGCCCCCGAGGAACTGTAACAATGCAAATTACTTTTTCTCTGCAACAAAATGGACGTGATTCCGAAATTACGATTATTTTGCGTAAACCAGCTATAAGCTGCACTAACTGTGCATACTCTTTTGTAAACCGACAGATGCCACTTTAAGGGAAGGGTGGCATAGTCTAATAGGAGCCATTAGTATATTTTATGTGTGAGAGGAGATTACACGGCGCACAGCAGAGAACTCTGACCTGAAACTCACAAAAAACAACACTCAACCTAATAAACAATCATGACCTCTGACCAGATCCTACTGCCTGGTGTCCTGACAGCTGGCGGGAGATTTGTACCATGTCGTGTGTGTATGTGTGTATCTATGTCCAGACTTTGGGGTGGTCTGGGGGGGGGGGGGGGCTTAGGGGGGGGGGCTTAGGGGGGAACAGCTAAGTCTGTCTGGACCCTTCCCCCCTCCTTTTTTCTAATGCACCCGGCTCTCCCTTAACGCCAGGGGGTCCTAAAGCTGCTTTGGCCAATGTAACCCCAGCGTCTCTCTCTCTGTCTGTCTGACTGTCTGGGTAAATCCAGACTTAAAAAAAAAATCAGGTTGCTCTGAGGATCTGACTGGGTGCAAGGTGAGGTCAGGGCAGCAGGTGGCTACGGAGAAAAGTAAAGGCAAAAAAAAAAAAAATAATACAAACGGAAAAACATACATTATATAAGTTCAGATCGTTCTGACTCTGATTTCTGATTAGCTGAGCCACAACCAAAGCAATTGTAAAATGACGATAAACGCAGACCTTTTAATGTGCCACGATGCTAAGTTGCCTGGCAACAATGTCACTTAGTGGAAGAATGTATCCTGTATATGAACATACATTTTAAACATAATCACAAAAATAAATGTAGCACCGGTATCTTGGTGTATGTCTGTCGGGGTAAATCCAGATTAAGAAAAACTCAGGTTGCTCTGAGGGTCTGACTGGGTGCAAGGTAAGGTCAGGGCAGCGGGTGGCTATGGAGAAAAGTAAAGGCCAAAAACACACACGGAAAAACAGATAATATATGACAGATACTTAGTGAAAAAATGTGTCCTGTCTAACAACATTCAGACAGAACGAAAGTGAGGGATTTTCTCTGACAGTCAGACCCAGTCCGAGTGGCGGCTTTCTGTTCGCGTGAGTACTTCACTTATTGCACCTAATAATAATAATAATAATAATAATAAGCATGTCACACGTATGTAACAGTCATGTGTCCATTCTACTCTCTGTGGCGACCTAAACTTTCTGTAATCTTTCGGAGTACTAAATGCAGTTATTGCAAGCCATCGCGATATGTACATTTACGATATTTCGATAATTTCGATACATCGTACAGTCCTAATTTGAACTATGACATTTGAATGAAATTTAGTACTTTTGGTATATTATCACATGATGGTTGTTTGCCAGTGACAGACGTAATTTTCTTGTTTCCTGTCATAGGGGGAAGTGAAGAATATAAGAAATGCGCGCCGTCCCATCATCAACAGACATCACGTCACTGAGTCCCTTGTCTAGGTAGCAGCAGATATCAGACACAGCCATGGCAGACAAAACATGCATGCCGTAAACATACGCAAGATCACCTATATACAACCTGTGAATGAAGCAAATGAAAGCCGTAAGAGGAAGTCAGACGCTATCTTATTGCAAAGCAGACAAAGAACTGGAAAACAAAGTAAAGTAAGCTGTGGTTGAGAGCTGCGCCGTACACGCCTTTTCCTCATGGTTTGCCTAGGAACCAGACATGTTCCTGCTTTACTGTTGAACAATGCCACTCTAAAACTTGAAAAAACTAGTCAAACAAGACACCTGTAATTGGTGCGACAACTGTTAAACATTCACAAGTAATGGCTCTTGTGGCTGTCTTCCTCAGTCGGGTGACTGGATCGGCTGGCAGTGGTCCAAGAGGAGCGTTTAACTGGTATGAATCAACAGGCGCGATTAAATTGATGACATCACTCAGAGAACGAGAAAACGCTTCCTCCGTCGGCTCACCTGTCGAACACCTGCGGTGAGCCACCAGAGGCACAGACACACCCTACTACGCTGCAGTCTCACTCTTATCACTACAAACAAATCTCTCTCTGACAGTCAGACTCCTACCATGACAAGCCCTTACACGCTCATTCTGGAATACAGGCCTTTTCTTCCATTGGCTAGACGGCAGTAGCAGTATTTGTGCTGCTTAATACTTTTGTGGAAACCGTGAAACATTCATTTTTGTCTGAATTGTTTTGATGAAAAGAAATTGCATTGATTAGAAGTAGGGATCTTTTGTAAAATTATAAATGTCTTCACTGTCACTTTTGACCAATTTAATGCATCCTTTCTGAATAAAAGATATTAATAAAAAACCTTTTTGTATTCATGTTGATTTCAAACACTTTAAAGGTCCCGTATTATGCCCCTTTTCACAAGATGTAAAATAAGTCTCTGATGTCCCCAGAGTGTCTATGTTAAGTTTCAGCTCAAAATACCCAACAGATCATTTTTTACAGCATGTTTAAATTGTCATTTTTTGGGGCTCAGAAAAACGCGCTGTTTTAGTGTGTGCCCTTTAAATGCAAATAAGCTGCTGCTGGACGACCCAGGGGGCGGAGCTTCATGAGCTCGCGCTCAGTCTCTCAGGACAATTTCATCTCACGGAATGATGATAATATCAGAAACTATCAGTAACGGTGTTCATTTCGGGTCGGACAATAATGCCTACAGAGTCAGAGTGCTGTATAGAGATGGAACAGGTATAGTTATATATAGTTAAACAACAACTAATACTATAAAAAAAAAACTTTTTTTGTTCTGAAAGCTAAAATAAACTAAACAAAAGAACTAAACTTAACTAAAATAAAAAATGTAACTAAATAGGAATTTTTTTTATAAAAAAAAAAAAAAGAAAACACTAAAATGACAAAAATCACATAACAAAATTATACAAAATTTAACTAAATTAAAATGAAAACTGAAACTAAAAATAAAAACTAATTCAAAACACTAATAAAAACTATAATAGTATTTGAATAATATGAACTAGAATAACTGCTTCAAACAACAAAACACTCAAACGGGCCAAACACCAAATTACACACACAAATAAATGTTTTTAATGTATTTTTTATAAATTAATAGCCAGGACAATAATATTGAGCATCACATCCAGCTAATACTTACTACCATCTGCCATTATTTTCAAAATGTAGAGAGCGATCAATAAACATAACATATTAACATATAATACTGAATATGAGACAGTGTTGAGCTTCATTAAGGAAGGAAGATCTTAATAAGGAAAGCTTCATCATCAGTGGGGAGGAAGCAAATTAATGATTATAAAGCATGCTGATGGTAATGAGCAGAAAGAGCAGCCTGAAACTTAATTTACTTCCACCCTGCATCATACAGGCAATGTTCTAATTAAAAATGATGATCTGAGAATTAAAGGCATGCTCTGACATGAGGTTTCACTAAACTACACTAAACTCTGTGCCTCCATGTGAGCCGCAGTCAGTTCGGCTAGATATCGACAGGGTTCGAGACTGATGGTAAGAGTAGACAGAGGAAAGCCTCAGATCTGCTAGCCGGTCACACTCCAACGCCTGGACACGGCTCACTTCCCCCCCCATTCTTCCAAACGTTCATCTATCTGCTCAACAGAACCTGGACCTCAGCTGATTGCATTACTGGAAGGAACACATCAACAATGGAGCAACCAAAAGTCAAAGCAATGAATCCTGATTGTTGTTTGTTTTATTTGATGCGTAATGATATTAGTCATGACCGCAAATGCCAAACATTTCAACATACCAAGACTTACGCCAGTTCTCAACTTGGGAGTCAGGACTCTGGAGTTTTTATGTTGATGAAGCTGTGGAAATATCACAATGTATAAACAACTCGGACAACAGAGAGAAGGTTAGAGATACGACCAATATGAATTTTTGATGGCTGATGCTACATAATGCCATAATGTTACAAAAGTTTTCTATTTCAAATAAATGCTGTTCTTCTGAATTTTATATTAATCAAAGTATCTTTGAATAAAGTGTCATGGATTTCACAAAAATAAAAAACAAAACTGCTTTCAACCCTTTTTTATACAGTGACCATGTAACTTGACCATTTATATCAATTTTCAAATATTTATTTACTTTTTTCAGTATTTATGCATATTCTGAAGTTACTCTGTGATCTTTTCATTTAAAATGCCTTGGTGTCAAAAAGTAACTAAAACTTTGTCTTTCGACCTGTTTTTGTATGCATTGATAAAACTACTCTAATACCAGTCAAAAACTTTTTTCGAAAGAGTTTACAGAGGTGTAGCATGACTGCAAATCATTATCTCAAGGCCTCTAGCTCGGCTCAATAAAACAATGCTTGGTTGGAAAGTAGAAGGTCAGTTAATCTCTTGTTGGACAGACACTATTTATAGTCCAATCCTACATCTGAATGACGCCAAGCGAAAACCCGTGTAGAGCCTCCAAAATCACGTCCGCTAGAATAAAGCCACTCTCTTAGCCTGCTATTTACACATCTGAGGCTGAGGTGCACATTCACATGCAAAGCATCACCTTTTCCCTTCCTTTGAGGGGCTCGAAGAGGGAGAGAAAGGGTCCCAGCAGGGGCAATAGCCCTAGATTCGGACCCATCCCAAAGCTCTTAGCTCCTCAATGAATGCTGAATGAGCTCAAAGCAGCATTTTGTGTTCAAGACGATGAAAGCCAGGAGAACTGCTGATCCTGCTTAGAGAACCAGTGGACGGTCAAGACATCTGAAGCTTCAGTTTGCGCGTTTACGAGACAGAATCATGATGACACATGACATCAGGATACAATGAAAGCAGACGAGCTCCACGGCAAAATAAAATTATGACATGTGATTTATTGGCAGGCAGTAATGTAACAAGGAGCACCATTTTATCATACATTACAGTGGAGACGATGAGCCTCGGGCCTCCTTTACGAATAGAAAGCACGATAACAGCACAGGGAATGCAATGCATTAGGGCAGTAAAGGTAAAGATCCAGACGCCAGTCCGTCAGTGACTCACGCTCAGGAGGGTTTACCTCTTGGGACCTTTCCCAAATGCATACAGACTATGAATGGCCTAACAACCGGATTAATAAATGTAGAGACATGCAGCTTCCTTAGAATGCTGATCAACTGTATAGACTATGCAGCATGCCAAAAAAAAAAAAAAAAAAAAAAAAAAAATACAACATTGACGGTTTCCTAAAATAATAGACCTTATTCAGAGCAGCGCCATGACAGGTATGAAAGTGAGGCTGTGAAGGATAGACTTACTGTGTTTTACGCTGTAAAAAGCTTCCTGATTACTTATAATTTTCCACAGCTCATGTTGTCTAGAGTTTTTTGTCTACTGAAACTTCTTGGAAAGATATTTTGGCAGTTTTTTGTGAGCAGAACAATCCAAAATCAACATTCAGTAACAGTACAACCCCACTGAAGAGATATAGTCCTACGTCTATCGCTCACATCCTCGCTTTCATTCCCGTTAAAAATCAAAGATGCCGCTGATGTGAAAAAGGTCTGTGGTTATTGGAAGTGTCCCACTGACAACTATTATAAACCTGATTATGAAATTGAATTTACATGAGGAGGAAAATCTGATCACATATACATACATTATACACACACACACACACATTAATGGGTGTGTATATTATATAAAACTTTAATGTTAGATGCGATTAATCGATTTGACATTGATTGTTTTTTTAATTTAACCATTACTTACACATAAAAACATCCAGACAATTTGCATATACAACATGCATGCTTTTATGTATCTTTGTTTCCATATTTTTATTTTTTATTGCATATATCTTTGTTTCCAAAACTCAATACACCAATATTGTCACATAGCATCTGAAATATTGCTCAGTCTGGTCATTCTGGTTTCCATCAAAATGATTGGCTACTTGTCTGACACACAGTAACTTCACAAGGCATCCATGAAGTTTCTAATTCGCAGTTTTGCACATGCTCAGTTTTGTTATTTGGCTGGTCACGCGGACAATTTCCTACCAACTACGCATCAGTCTACTGATTCATAAGTAAACACTTTAACTGGCTTAAATTACAAACATCCTGTGCCAAAAATGAAAACCAAAAAAATAAAAAGGCATCAGGAGAGACCAAGAGTCTTTTCAGAGAGAAGAGCTGGTTTAATACACAAGCCCACCTTTTGCTTTTACGGTGTGAAATGTGAGCTCACACAAGCGCCTGCTCCTCCTGATTGATGACGCTGAATCTGATTACATGCCAGTGGCCTTAACCACAAACACACCGGGCTTTTTACACCCTGTCCCCTTTTCAATATCCACATAAACACACTCTCAGACACCTGGCGTTTGTCTGCCTTTCAATGGGGAGGACGCAGGCTTAATCTTGCTGATTCATATTTCATGTGGCAATGAGATGAGGAAGTAGAAAATGTCAAAGGGAAAAAGTCGAAACCAAAATAAGCTTAGCCGTGTCCTTTAAAGCACAACGGCACAATACAGCACCTCATCCTGACGAGGATTAGAGCCAATAGAGCTCACCGATATACGGAGCTCAAAAATAAAACACGAAGAAAAAAAGTTGTTTTTCTCCCTCGGTCCTCCTTTGCGCTAATTCCCCACCTCTTTTCCTTCCTCCCTTTAAGTTCCCGCGGAATACTGCACGGACTCACGTCTGAGTGGCTGGCAGACTTCCAGACTTCAGTAATGCACTAATGAGTATTTGGAGACTCCCCTCAGCATTGCCGACGCCATTTGGGGCATGAAAAAGGACAAAAAGAAGAGAGGGAGAGGAGGGGGGAAAAAGGGAGAGAAGAAAACATTGGTTGGCCCTTTGGCCTGACAGATACAAACTACAGTGACTTACTGTCATGCAGTGTACTGACGCTTATTTACAACATTGACAGACACGCATGTTCAATGTTTGTTGTGTTACATTAGCAGCTCGACATATGCCACCGGTAAAACGCACTAAACAAACACACGCCACACAAAAGAACAAAGACGTGGTGATCGGCGCCAGCGCAGCAAACATAAACCGCAGACGGGGACGACGTAGACCATGACACACTCCACCGAGAGCTGAACCAAAACCTCATAAACACTTGAAAAACACAAAAGCAGTGAAGCGGTCCAATGCAATTAGGGCTTATCAACAGAGCTGGAGAAGAGGAATAAACAAGGAATGAAGGAAAACAGAATGCATCACACAGCGCATGAGTCATGAGTTATATTTCTATCTCGCTTCAACATTCACTTGTCAACATTCACACACCTCACTTGTCTTATTTAAGGCCCGGTTCTTTCTTTATTCCCACTTTTATTATCTCCAGCTATTGCAAAAACAACCATTCTCGACCATTTTCCCTTTGTTTACATTGTACGCCAAAACAGCATCCCAGACCAACCCTGGTCATTCAAATGGAGCTTGAGGTAAGTAGTTTTAAGTTTCAGCGCCATGTTGCATTGATCAATATGCCATTTCATGTTGCATTTGTATTGGCTAGTCAGTAGACGTAGGTCGTAGCGGCAAACATACTGAGATGATCATGCTGAACTTCTGAAAATGGCCATTTTTGAACTCTCTCACTGTACGACGTAGCCAGGTCCACCATTTAGGAGCCACGGCCACAGCTAGGCAGCCCAAAATTGTACAATGTGTACAGGGCATTAAGGTAAAAAAAAAAAAACTAATGATAAAAACTACTACTACTACTACTAAAAATTAAAGTAAACAACTTAACATAACTCACAGAGTATATCATATTATGTCTAAAAGGTGCATTCAGTAGTTGTTTAGCTAGCGTTAGCGCTACTGTTCTGTGTGTACTTTAAGTACTGATACCACAATGGTGTTAGATGCTGCACTGTACAAAGAGGCAACTTGGGCATCATCACTACTCATGATTTTGTCCATAGATTTTTACATCTTGTCTATGCCATACCAGTGTTAATTCTCATTTTTTGTTTTTGCCTGTCTTTCTGTCTTCTGGCCTCAGATCTTTCCTGTTTGTTCGGCTGTTAAAAGTACTGATTCTACTTTTGTCTCCGCTGGTAAAACATGATAATAAGTGTATTTAGCAATTAGCGTGAGGATTCTCTCCGTCATTTAGTGAAACACTGCAGGCCACATAGTTTATTTTAACATGGTGAAACACACTGAGGGGGCAACCCGCACCATATAATTAAAACACTTTTTTACAGAAAACTATTATGAGTACAGTCTTGTGAGTGACAGCATACAGATGACTCTTCACCAGGGCCAGACTGGGACAAAATTTCAGGCCGGGAAATCTCACACCCATCCAGCCCATCCCATACACCCACAACAAATTTTGGAACCACAGAGAACCATATTTTTTGTATGGCCATCGCATAAAAAAAAGGTATAAATCCTTAGGCTGGAGCCGTGCGAAATAAATAAAGGTTATCTCTTGAACTGCACCTTCACTTTAAGATTTTTTTTAAAATTTTGGTTTCTATTGGAAATTATATAAAACTGCAATGCTGGAATGAGCCAGCGACTGCGGAAGGTGGTCTGGAGAGGGGGAGGGGTGGACAGTCTTAAGCCCCTCAGACGCCGCTCTGTTCTGGATGAGGTTTTTGAGCAGTGAAGCTGTCAGCTCAGCGGGAACCGCTGACACATCAGCAGACTCACAGTAACACACTCCACCATTATAATGACCTAAAACAGCAGTGGATCCCTCTTTATGTGGATCAGACAAGTGGGAAGAGCCTTTCCTGGCTCTCTGTGGACAATGGCTATCATTACGTCAGAATTTAGACAGATTTAAGAAATGAGAGTAAGACTAAGTTCACTCTGCAAGCACCAAGTACAAGCTGAAGTACATATTGGCTTTGGTGAGTAAATGGTGAGTTTCTCACTACTTGGCTGATTGTTTGGTAGGAACAGGCAAAATAATATATGTTTGGAAATTAATTGTAAAAATGACCCAAACTGATACAAGAAAGTTTTGGGAGTTTTTTATTTATTTATCCAGAACTCCAGGTATCAACACACCCATGTAAAATATCCCTCACATTAAAGATGCAGTCACATTTTGGGAAAATATTTGGCAAGATTTAGTAGACAAAAAGTCCATTGTCTATTGGCAATAGTATGCAGCACCGCACACACATAAGTCACTTTCAAACCAAGCAGCTTTCTAACAAAACCAAGCAAATCCACGTGACCAACTGTTGCAAAAACTGCATAGGGAAATGTGACATAGGGAGGCTCATAGTGACACAAATGTGCAAAAATATTTAATTTTTTTATTAAAATAATGCTTATATTATATTGCAGTATTTTAAGTAATCATTTTTTAAATTTGATTTACTGTAAAGTGACATTACTGACTCAGATTCTCTGTCACAACACACATCCAACTAATCAATAATGAAACTCGTTGATTATTTTCATTATCCACTTTTATTGATTTTATGGATTCGTTGTTGCGTCCCCAGTTCCTTCATCTGCATGATCTTGTATGTTTGGTCAAGAAGAGAAGATTGTAACCACTGGATGTCCACGACACTAGTCCAACTAATTTAGTTTGTGGCTTTTTGCCAATGTCACCCAAATCTCACCAATTTATAGTGGTCGACCGATATTGTTTTTTTGATGGCCGATGCCGATATCTTGGAGAGCAGGGTGGCCGATGGCCGATATAAAGCCGATATTTTTTATATATATTTATTTTAATCAATATTTAATAAATTATAAAACAAAATTTTAAAATAAACATGCTTTTATACTTTAGATGGCAACTTCTTAAATTTGCAATCCTATTACAGTATTTTTCACAAAGTAATTGTTTAGAAATATATGAATATGTGAATAAAAAGAAAGTAAACACTGTAACAGGGCTCTCAGTATTCTGGTAATTTCGTGCTGGTAATCATATTTTTTTCAAATAAAGACAAGGTAACGCTAATTTTACATACAGCACAGTGAAAACGATATGAATATGACACAGTTGGCAACTGGTTATATATCAGCATATTTTAAAATGAAGGATTTAAAGTTTTTTGATCGCGTCTCCTGAAGCTGATCTTCTGTTCGCATTCACTCACTTCGCACGGACCGACCGTCACTTGCAGACAGTAATGCACACTTCACAAGATATCACAGCTGGATTCGATTAAATCTGCAAGGTTTGTGAAATTAAATGTTTATTAGATATAGGGAATGTGAAGGTACGTCACGCAGTGTTGCATTATGGGACGTGGGCGCCATCTTAGGAGGCACGATCTCTGTTTACCTTTTCGCCGCCCGTTGCTATGACATGTAATAGTTGGGTGTGTTTGGCTAAAACGAGGTAAAATTGAAGAAAAACGGAAGAAATTGAAAGAAAAAGAGAAGGGACCCTATCGGGAGAAACTAAATGCCACTGCCAAAAACGTTATTTGGACAAACTGTCCGCGATAAACAACGTTGATCCATATGATTTAGCAGCCCAAGACTGGATTACAGATCCAGACGCACTAACGTTACCTCCGCTCATAAATCTGGACATCGTTAACCCTATCCAACACATGAATTCACATACAGCGGAATAGGGCGCGATCCTCTCAATATGGCGGCGGACCCATAATGCAACACGGCGTGACGTCCCCTTCACATTCCCTATTCAGAGATTTGTTTAAATGACGTAGATGCGCATTTGCTGAATGTTGACGGCAAATGAGAAAGTATTTTAGCCTGATTGTTTGCCTTTTCTGTTACAAATAATATAAAAGCAAACGCTTTACTTTACTTACTTGGCATAAGTTACCATTTACTTTGTTTACCAGCTCTGTCTAACAAAGTATTAGATATGACTGACAGAGATCGTAAATTAATGAAGATGGAGAATGTGAGTGAGTGAGTGAGCGCTGTTTGATCTGACATCATCTGAGGAGCTGCCGTTCTCTTCTGGCGCTGGTGTTCTCTCAGCGCCGCCCGTCAAAATAAAAGTCCGGAGCGCCGTCAAAATAAAAGTCCCGCTTTCAACACATCGGCCAATCAGAAAAACTTATCGGCCGATGCCGATATTTCAAAAATGGCAAATATCGGCCGATATATCGGCCTTGGCGATATATCGGTCGACCACTACCAATTTATGCATGAAACACTGAAACAGATCTTAGATCAGCTGTGTGTAGTAATGTAACTTCCACACTTTCTAATCCTATTGCCTGAATAGCAGAGGGACTAAGACCGGTATAAACCATGCAGATCAGACCACTGCTCGGCCAGATGGCGTCTCCGTCTCCATCCATCACGCCCCTTTATGAGGCCCAGATTAACAATCTCCAGACTTATTTACCTATCATCACAGAGGAGGAAGTCCAAGATTATCCGTACAAAGGATCAGGAGGTTTGTGAATGCGGTTGGGATAATTAAAACTCGCTGAATGTGCAGTAACCACAGGCCTTCGCTGTCACTATGGGAACCCGCAGCGAGAAGATCCTACTTCATAAAAAAAGGAAGCCACTGTCACTAAGCGACTGGCTCTTTTTTCAACAATTACAGAGACTGACAGTAATTAAAGACACTCCTGCACACCCTCAAGCTAATTAACAAGGTGAAGGACTTTGATACACGAGAACCGCCACATTCCTTACAAGCCACACGGCTGGTCGTGAAGATATACCTACACGACCAGAGAGACGACAAAGCAGGCAAGGCCCAGTAAAACAATACTGTCTCAAGACAATTACAACCCAAGAGCTCACCAATGTGTTGCAAGTGATACGCTGTATAGGTCAATGACGTGACGCTTATTTTCAATCTAATTCAAAAATAAAATGCAATTCATACATACAATGATTTAAATACACCACCTCAATGAGCATGTTTTAAACTTATGAATTAACTCTTTCCCCACCATTGAAGGAAATTTCCATAATTTGTGAAACAACGCTTCCCAGCCATTGAAGGACATTTTTGGCTTTCGCTGTTATGGTAGGGGGCGCTATTAGACATCTTCTGAAAGAGTAAAGAATCTCCGGATCAAAACACAGGCGAAGAAGCAGCAGAAACAAGCGATGCCTAAACTGCCTAATGTTACCGGATGAAATGTCGACCCAGATCATCATTCTGAATCCCATCCAGATGTAGGCCTAGTCTTTGACCAAAACGTAATTTTCTCAGCTATTTGCTCAAAATATTGTCAATTCACAGTTTCTTACTAATATTTTAAAATATAAAACTTTTTTCTGCCAAATCAAAGTTGTGACCAACATGCATGAAACAAATAAATGAAATAAATCAGACCCTCATGACTGTGTGTCAATTCTCTTAAAACATCAGAAAATTTGACCTTTTAATGACAAGGCAAGGTTAGCTCAGGTTGTAAAATGTCTAGTGGGGCAACTCCAGAAAAATATAATATTTTGAATTATTAATCCATGGTATTTAAAAAAATGTTTTATTTAAAACATTTTTTAAAATAATGATTAAGATGCATACACTACTGTAAATGTATTTACGGTATAAGGAAACTATACATTTAAGCAATAAACTCCGCTCCGCGTCGTGCCTAACAACGCCCCTTAGCTGTTCTAAATCCACTGTAAAACACGGCTTCAAGGGGCTTATTGCTTTTATAAAACGGTAACTCCATAAAAATATTCATTTTAATATTTTATTCATAAAATAAACACCAGCAACAAAAAATATAATGTTATAACACATTTATTCCTCCGCCAAGCAATGTAGTTCCAAAGAGGTTGCTAAGCAACACACACAGCAACAAAGAATCACAGTTGCGCAGTAATACTAATGTAATGTGGTCACAGGTGTATGTTCGTTGGTTAATTTACAACAGCTTCGAACGCGGCTCAACCAATCAGAATCAAGGACCGGAACTATCCGTTTTATAATTATAATTACTATAATTACTGCTTTTACATGATACACAACATGACATTTTTATCATTAAATTAAAACTTGTTGAAGTGGTATAAAAGTTCTCAAAACCATATGAAACCAACATGAATGCAAAAAGTACATTTCTAAAAAGACACATGCATTCAAACTAGATTGTAAAATATTTGTCCTTTTTTTTTTTTTTTTTTATCAGACACTCTTATGTCATTGACCCACCTGCCACTTTTGTTTTTGGACATCGGTCTAGACGAAGACATAGCTTGTGGAAAGAGGACACGTACCATCAGGGCTACTCATGTCTACAAACTCCTAGTTTCAAAAGTAGTTGAACATCTGTGTCCAAACAGTATTAATCACAAGAAGGGCCTGACAGCGCCAACCTATTTTTGTCACGGGCAGAAGCTGAGGGCTGAACTTGTATCTCATTAAAACGTAAATACTACACAAATTATCTTGAATCCAGCTTGCTGGGATTCATAAATCGTTGATGGCTTTGGCTCGAGGTCAAGCCACTGACGGCAGAGCTAATGTTGATGTTGCACGTGTCAACAGTCAACGGAGCATGTTTGCTCACAATCCCAACAGGAACGTGAGAGAACTGCATTAAGTGTGTTCATAATTTAGCAGAAATGCACACAGCAGGGTCATTATTAATTGTTCAAAAAGTTATAAAGTATTTACCTCAAAATGAACCCACATTAACACGCGGGTCACCTTAAAATACGAGCCTTTCATGCACCAACAACTACATGGCAACAAGATCAGGGGTGTTTAACGGCTGGCAGGTTTGTCAGCTCCTCGCTTTTTCCACTGGCTTTTCTCGATCAGGTTTGCCGTGTGACTGTGGCGGAGGGCAGCTTGAAAAGCTTCGGAATTGAGCCTCTGACCACAGAGAGAGCTGTGCCAGGGTTTTGAAATACCCCTCCACAAATACACCTCCCATCCAGAGAGCTCTGGTGTGCACTTGCCTCTCACCACCCAGACATGTAGGCGCTGTTGGCAAGAGAATGGATCCTCCTCCCTCCGCTGGAGAGGCTACGAGACTCGCCAAGTTTTCCAATGCAATACGGCTCAACTTGGTGAGGTAAAGTCTGCTTAAAGGGTTACTTCACTCAGAAATAAATACATTAATTACTCACCCTGTCGTTCCAAACCCGTAAGACTTTCTTTGATCTTCGTAACGCAAATGAAGATATTTTTTGATGAAATCAGAGAGCTTTCTGTCCCTCCATTGAAAGCTATGCAACTACCACTTTAACGCTTCAAAAGGTTCATACAGAGATCGTAAAACTAGGCTAATCCATATGAATTTAGTGGTTTAGTCCAAATTTTCTGAAGAGACTCAATCGCTTTATATGATGAACAGATTTAATTTAGGCTTTTATTCACATATAAGCATTCATCAACTCACACATCAGTTATGGTGCTCAAGTATGTTTACTTGACGTGTGAGAACCAATGAGGTTAATTCTCGTGTTACGCAGCACGTTTGAGCTTCAGCAAGAACCAATGAGGTTTGTTCTCGTGCATCAAGCAGGTTCGGTTGAGCTTCTGTTTATGTTCGCTGATCAAATTTTAAATGTGAATAAAAGCTTAAATTAAATATGTTCATCATATAAAGCGATCGAGTCTCATTAGTAAATTTCGACTAAACTGCTTAATTCATATGGATTCGTTTAAGATCAGATAAGACATCTTTATGAACTTTTCGAAGCGTCAAAGTAGTAGTTGCGTAGACTGTCAATGAATGGAGGGACAGAAATTTCTCAGATTTCAACAAAAAGATCTTCATTTGTGTTCCGAAGATGAACGAAAGTCTTGCAGGTTTGGAACAACATGAGGCTGAGTAATTAAAGGGTAACTGTCGCCAAAATGCAACCTAGGGTCTTTTTGTTAATGTACCCGAGGCAAACTTTCGTTTAAAAGCATAATTAGAATGGAAACCCCATTTTTAACCCCGTATTTTCGTTTTCGGTCAAATTACTTTTTGAATGGGAGTGCTAGGGGCACGACTATGATAGCATCAAAAATAGCTATTTTTAAAACACTAAGAAGGCTCGACACAACATGAAACTTTGCTTGAAGTATCACCTGGGGCTCTACACATGAACTCGAGCATTGAGAACATTGTTTGTGTACACAGAGTTTACTAAAAAAAAAGATTTTGAACAACTCACTGCGTCCGCCGGCATTTTGACAGTCAAAAATAGTCGATCTCCGAATGTGAATGAACTGACTCTGAATTTTAGTATTGCTTCTTATATGAGCATCTTTTTTCAAATACAAGGTCAATTTTGATTTTCACTAACGACAAAACAACAAATTATCCGTGAATTTATATGGAACTAAGCTTTAGGAGCTTTCCATCTTTACTCTCCTCCCTGTTACGTTGCATTCGGAGGTCGACTATTTTTGACTGTCAAAATGCCGGCGGACACAGCTACAGTGAGTTGTTCAGAATCTTTATTTTTAGTAAACTCTGTGTACACAATGTTCTCAGTGCTCAAGTTCATGTGTAGAGCCCCGATGATACTTCAAGCAAAGTTTCATGTTGTGTCGAGCCTTCTTAGTGTTTTAAAAATAGCGATCATAGTCGTGCTCTCCCATTCAAAAGGCAATCTGACCGAAAACGAACTTAAAAGTGGCGTTTCCATTCTAATTATGTTTTTAAACTAAAGTTTGCCTCGGGTAGATTAACAAAAAGACCCTAGGTTGCTTTTTGGCGACAGTTATCCTTTACTGACAGAATTTTCATTTTTGGGTGAACTAGGCTAATCTTCGTCCAACATGGATGTATTTACACATTAAAGTCACCATGAAATAAAAATTGACAATTCTTGTTTTTTCATGCAATATTGCAGTATTTATTATAAACAATTTATAATAATATTGTTTTGAGCCCTTGTAATCTTTAATAAAAATAACTTCACCTCCCTCTTGCAGTGACATCTTTTCTCTTCTCTTCTCTTCTCTTTCTCTTCTCTTCTCTTCCTTTACTGGCACGAGGGCGGGACAACCTGTCACTCAGATGACATCACAATGATCTGACGATCCAATCAATTCCTGATTGTCAAAATCAAGTCCTGCCCTATATGTCTTGTATTCACTCGGAAATACAGTAGATCACAATAAGGAAGAAAAGACTATCGAAACTTTCATGTCGACTTCAACTTTACCACAAGATCTGGAGAGGAATTGTGAAAAATATTTAACCAAAAGGAGAAATAAGCAAGATTTTTTTTTAGCCTCTGCTGCTTGATTTGAGCAAAACAAATAAACAAAGTCTCACATACTAAAAGCAGTTACTTAGAAACATTATGCCATTTTGTACAACCCAGACCATTTTAATGCAATTTTGTGCAGGTCGCAGATCATTCTTCGACGTAACAAATCAATTTATCAAAGCTGCATCTGTTATTTCATGACAGCGTAAACTGCTGCGTGTTTCTGAAAGCAGGCTCAACAGTGCTCATAGACAGCTGGGGTAAAGAGGAACAGAGCGATGGACTGAATGTGGCAGATAGCCAGAGGAGAGCCACTGCATTTTAATGTGAGCTAGACTGAGGGTGGGTGTGTGTGTGTTGGTGCTCAAAGTGGGAAAAAAATAGGTGCTGGTACTTCCTTTGATATTAGCACTGCCAAATTTAACTCATTAGATTGGCTAAATGTTTACTAGAGGTACATTTAATCAAAATAGTTTTACTCTATCTGTGTCATTTTTTAAAGGCAATTAGAAGAGCAGAAGCACAGTGAACATCAGTGTTTAAAATCATAAGTACTAATAATCTTAATTTATATATGATTTATATTTATCATAAATTAAATTCGGATCAAATGTAATCTTTTGCTTGTCTGGTGAAATTTAAGTTCAGTAATATCACCTACTGTATAATATGGGAAACTTGCACTAATGTTACTGGCACCCGAAAACCTTTTCCATCCATCCTCCAAACCGCTTATACAGTAAAACAGTGATAATGTGAAATTGTATTCATTTAAAATAACAGTTTTCTATTTAATATATTTTTAAAATGTAATTTATTCCTGTGGCGGCAAGCTGAAAGTTCAGCAGCCGTAATATATTTGCTAGGGAGAGCGACAACATTTCATGGTGAGGTCAATGTCAGCACGATATGGGCTTGAGGTTTGGGATTATATATGAGATTCATTTGAACCTCATGGAAAAACTATTTAGTGTCCAAAATGCCTACGTTGGCCCTACCATGAAATGATGGATGGGAGATAATGGGCTGCTACAATGAGTGATTATGAGGACTAGTTGCTGTATTTGCTGAATCGTTTCATGGAATCTTTTAATTAAAAAAATAGTTGCGGCTGTTAGCTGCAAAGGAGATATCTCTGCTGATTCATTCGCCCCATATTAAATCATTTACCCTGACTATATGGTCTATCTACAACATGTACCAGAATAACAACAGTCAACACATTGCAAGACTAAACAGTCTTTGTGTAGTGAGAGCAACAGGGCAGACTATCTTGTTGAGCATGGATAGTTGCAAAAACAATTACGGTTACTGTGAAAAGCATGGTGCAGAATTGCCAGAACCATATACAGATGAGCACTGGCTCACAAACCTGATGTATCATATTTGATAATCATGTTAACATGTTTTTTTATAAATAAATGAATGGGCGGGAGGGGGGATGGGGGTAATCAAGTAAACCTTCAGTTGCTTCAGTCCAGTAAGTGTTCATCTTGAAATGTTAATGACAATATAAATGTTATTCTTACATTTGATTTACTGTAAAAATCAGTGATGATTACACTGCAAAAAGGCATGTATACCACAACCTGAAAGAGGAAGTTTTTAGAATGATACTAAAAGGCCTTTTCCTTGCTAAAACAAGTATAAACAACAGTATGTCCAAATTCACAGAGCTCATAAAAGAGTAGGCAACAAGTACCTATATGACCTACTACTTCCGGTGGGATTCTGAAGTGTGCATACGATGGACACTTTACTATCCCATGAGGCCACGGGAGAGGATTTGTGAATCGCAGTGAAGCGACACAACTGACGCTGGTAGGTCACATGATAATGACAACATGGCAGATGTAGTATGTCATCCAGATTATATTCATACTACACACATTCATAACTATATAGAATGCACTTTTTTAGTGGGCATGAAGTAATTACTTATTGAAAATAAGTACTCATACGAAAATAAGTACTCAAGAGAGTATGCGATTTTGGACGCAGACTGTATTTTTCAAACAATTAAACACATTTGGTCAAAATCTCATCATGTTATAAAAGATGAAGTGCTTCACACAGGCTATTTAAGACAGTATTAGCTATGACTTGACAACAAATGGTAGACTAAGACACTCTTCTCCGCTCCTCCAATACATAAAACATTAGCCTTATACAGTATGTATAAGCAGCAGAGACGGTCCAAAAAGTCTGCAGCACTTCATTCACGACATGGCAGGGGTGGAGTTATGCTGACAGTTTGAGGAGCCAATGGAGTTACGAGGTTTAATCACAAGCTCTTTTAATACTTTTCATTGGTTAAATATTTGCAAAGCCCACCGACAGAGAGACGTAAAGGGTGACAAATAGTAATGATTTATGAAATATGCAGATATGAGGTTTCTGCCCAACAGTGATATTTTAATTTGCATTAATTTATAAAGTAATTGTCTTACAGAGTTTCAGCAAAAGAGTCAAATAATAACAATAATTTTAAAAATATATAATTTCTCCTCATAGTAACTGGGCCCCCCTGGACCTGTGAGCATAGGCACGAGCCTAGAATGCCTATGCATAAATCCGACCCCGTGTAGGCTACAACAGATTTTACACCACCGTTTTGATGATGTTGATAATTCAAATGCCTTCGAAATTTGCGCATCAAATACAATACAGTAAGAATTATAGTGTTAATCCACAACAGTGTGCACAGTCCACCTCAGAAGGACGGTAAACGACACAACGAACCCATAAACCGGAGTCGTAATTCTACGAAGGGAGTAAGCAAGGAAAATAATGACAACAAATTAAGCGGCTCTCAGAAACCCGAGGGACCTGAGCGATTAGAGATGCATAAAAAGAACAAGATCGAAACGAGATCTAGAAATTGGTGTTTTGCCCCCCGAAGCAACGTGGAGAACTGCAAAGGGGCCACATTACATTCCTCAAGTGAAATGATTTTTCAATTAGTGTGTGAACTGCGTTTGGAACTTGGAAGGGGGGAGAGTCTATCAGAGGAGGGGGCTCAGATTCAATCAGTTAGGCTGCAGACGGAGGGCACTATGTGAATGTGTTGGGGGGGGGTTGGCGTCACCGCAAGGGAATGTCTCTCTCTCTCTCTCTCTCTTTCCTCCCCAGCCGCCTGCCCCTGGAGCCAACGAGAGAAACATTGTTTAGTCTAAATCCTGCTAGTGCAGGGCTACACACTCCAGACCCCCAACCACACACACGGCAAAACACACAAACAAGAGGAAATGCGCACCGAAAAACAACAGTGAACTTCAAGAACAGAAAATCTGCGCATTTGCTGCTTTATTTTGAAGTGTCTTGCTACAGACAGCTGCATACGTGATACACGCAGCAAAAAACGCAGACATGACATGCAATACCATATACCGCGCTGAGCAGTGACACACAACCAATGCACACATGCGTTTGGTACACCCATCCTGAACTGCTATCAGAGTACAAATCAAAAACGTGGAAATGCTTGACAGAGTGAGACAGCCAACTCCTACTTCCCGCCCTCCCCCACAGACAGACGGGCAAATTCCTTAAAGGCCGACAGCTCAGAGACGCAGACGCTAATACATAACACACAGGACAACAAACACACCGCTGCGGCGGGACTAAGGTGTGCCTCAAAGAAAAACATCAGGAAATATCACAGAGCGTCACATCCGTGCTAATTTGCACTCGTTTTAAGTTCCGCAGAGATAATCATCTTTGCTCATAAAACGCTCAAATTAGAGCGATGGAAAACCTCAAAGGAAATTATATTAAGACCAGACGTTTGAAATCATATATTTGGGTAATTACAGAATGGGATCCAACGTAACACTTCCCTGTGTGTAATTTTAAGTTAACCCCTTTGGCGTGATGAAAAGGAATGTGAAAACCAGAGTAAGAACCACCTTTTAAGTAAGAAGAACAGCAGCACATACTCTGGTAAAGTGGTATTAGATGGTATACTACGGTAAAACTATCAAAATAGAGATGGAGCAGGGAACTCCTGTTATATTTTGTAGAAAATTAAGTGTTGCACTTTAAGCCTGGCCTATAATAATATGTACGTATAGTATTGCATGGAGGAAAATACTAATATTTTTATTTTACTTAATTTATTTGAATGTACTGTAGGATAGAAAATGAAAAGTTTAGTTAAAGCTTTTAAACTGTAGTATGTTAAAAGCTAACTTATAATATTACTTTTTTTAAACAAATATTTCCATTTTTCACAACAGTTGGTTTAAGGACAAACAGTAATTAGCAGGCTTTTAAAAGTTTGGGGTTAGTAATAATTAAGGATGCATTAAATTGACTATGAAGTGAGTGACTGTAAAGCCATTTTATGCAACAAAAGCTGTCAATTTCAAATAAATGTTTTTTGGATATAATAAACATTTCTTGAGCAGCAAATCAGCATATCAGAATGATTTCTGAAGCATCATGTGACACTCCTGGAGTAATGATGCTGAAAATTCAGCTTTTCCATCACAGGAATAAATTAGATTTTAAAAAAACATTCAAATAGAAAACAATTTATTTCATATTACTGTTTTTACCGTATTTTTGATCTAATAAATGGAGCCTTTGTGTGACCATAGACTTTGTTTTAAAACACATTAAACAGTATTGTATATAAAAAATGGTACTGGCACCAACTATCATAAACATAGTATCATGATTGCAAACATTGTTTGCTCCTGTATTATAAGTTATTGTGTTCAAAGTCACATTGGATAAAAGCATGTAATGTAAAAATGTACATTAAAAAAAAAAGTAATGTAAATGGTACAGTGTCCAAAAAAAAACATAATATTTTTATACGTAATATAATTTCTTTTTATACATAAAAAAAGTAATTTGGCAAAGCCTGAGAAATTCTGCCACTGTGTGTGAAATAAGCTGCTAGTTTGTCAGCAAGTTCAGATACTGTGTCCAAGATAAGACATGGGTCAAGACACAGGCTTAATTGTGTTTCTAACATGGTGCACAGTCCATTATCCAGAAATTGATGCACAGTCTCCACAGAACGCCCTTGATCAAGAACACAATGTCTCTCTTCATGGCCCAGCTAGAATCTCATACCATGGCCTGTCGTCTCTGAAAAGCGCCAATACCGTGTATGAACTATCGCCAGAGCCTTAATGGTCATGTTACACGTGTGTGTGTATGTGAGTAATGAGTGCTGATGGGCTTAGCAGAGTGGCAAAAGATCCATAGCTTCATGCTCTCACAGCGGTCACAGACGGGGTAATGACTCTCACGCACCGTACAGCCTCTCCTTCATCTTAATCTTTTTCATGCTCGACAAACCGTCCTGTCGCTGGTTCCTGAAAGGCCCAACCCCAACTGCGGCACATTGCAGTACTAAACTCCCTCAAGTGAAACTAACTACCCATCCAGATCTAAATCACAATGGCAGCTCCTAACGGCTTTAAAATGAGCTTATGACGAGTCCACGGACCGGTTTACCAGCATGGTTGGACAAGACCACACTTTTAATTACCATGTCGTCTCCATTGTGTGGCCTTACCTCTGTAGTCACAACCGCAAAGCTGAAATCACATTCCTCGCGGGACCTGTGGGTTTGAAGGACAGATGATGGTGGAATATTATGTGACCTAGTACGATCACTTTAACTAAGGAGAATTAGTATGGCGATAACACTCAGCTGAAAGGAATCTGACAAGAAGCTTTTGTTGGAGATTGACTATATTTGAAATGTGAATGAGCCATTTCTATTGGTGTGTCCTGAGGGTTCAACCATAGATGAAATTTAAAATCATAGCTTAAGTTATGACTCATAATAACTGTAAAAGCAGTCTCTTTAGCTCTTTCATTTCTCAAAATCAATACTGGGTTATTTTCATGACCGGAAATTATGTGGATTAATATAATAGGAGATATTTTAGTGGATGCGCTTGCTGCATTCACAGACAAAAACAAACAGAGCATTAACAACAAAGTACTATGATAATACCAACATATTGGACATGTTCCACCACGATAGGACCAATTATTCTTTAAAGTACCATGTACAAACCATATTTGAATATGGTAAACATACAATAATGTGGGTCATGGTATTACCATGTGACACATCAATGTACCACGGTATCATTACAGAACTGTCAGGTAAAAGTGACACAATCAAATAAAAAGTGTGGTGATTTGTAATTGATTTTTGTTGTTGATGCATATGCTTGCTGTATACAAATCCTGCATATTCCCAATGTGAATATTAGAGAATCTAAGGATCTTACTTTCCATTCGACTTTAAGCTGCACTCATTAATGTTTGGGATATATTTTGCTGGCTCTTATTCATCCTAGTGGTCTTGGACTTCATACTGACAAATCAACACTGACAAGCTTTTCTGTTTCTTTTCAGAAAAGAAAACAACTTTTGTTGTATTACTTTCCATTCTACAGTTCAAAAGTTTGGGTTCAGAAAGACTTCTGTGCTTTTGAAAGAATTCGCTTCTGCTCACCAAGGCTGCATTCATCTGATCAAAAATACAGTAAAAACATTAATATTGTTGTGAAATATTATTACAAATTAAAATAACTTAAATAAAAGTAATTTATTCATGTGATGGCAAAGCTGAATTTTCAGCATCATTACTCCAGTTTTCAGTGTCACATGATCCTTCAGAAAACATTCTGATATGCTGGTTTGCTGCTCAAGAAATATTTATTATTATTATTAATGTTGAAAACAGTTGTGCTGCTTAACATTTTTGTGGAAACCATAATACATATTTTTCAGGAATATCTGATAAACAACAATAATTTATTTCAAATATAAATGAAAAGGTAAAACAATTTACAAATTGGTATTTTTATTTTTCACAGAACTCTTTAAATTGCATGACACTGTAGGTCATGTGATCTCAACATGGCAGCCTCCATGAGTGTAAGACATTTTACACATATTTGTCAAAAGTTCCAATTTCTTTAGGAGTAAATGACTGGGTGCACCTTTAATAGAGCACAACTGACACTTTCATAATCCCCTTCTCCTTCCATCCTCTCCATAATCTACTGTACAAGTGGAGACAGAGACCGTTATCTCACCAAGGTCAAGGCTGAACCCAAAATACATTTCCAACTAGCATGCAGTTAGCTCACATAAACAATAACTACCCTACAAAACTCTATAAGTGATGCTTAATTAGGGAACAGACTTGAATGAATTATTGCGTACAGCATAGGGAAATATATCCGTTCATCACATTCCTGTAATGTTCTAGGGACTTTTCAAGGGTCTCAAAACAATCAATGGTACAATAATCACATGCTTCTGATCTGATGACCAACCGCACATAACATCAGGGTAAACAGGCTCAAATGGCCGACACACAGCATGGTCGATCTGATCCGTATGAAAGCAAGAATCAAAACACACTCTCTGATAATGATCCCCAGTCTGTGTGATTTATACACACACACAGCCTTATTTTAACTTGATCCTGCACTACACTATTGCCAACATTTTCACACACAAAAAACTGCAAGAGTTTAGTTTTTGTAATTCTGTATTTCAAGTCCTAAAACAGACATATAGCCTATGAGCAAGCCATCAGCCTAAAAAACAACATTTGATTATGAAACCAACAATCCAGGCAGAAACGTTTCTAATTTCTCTCCAAACATCCCCAAAAGCGTCTGCCTGTGTAACTGACCAATGCAGAGTCAAAACACTTCAGTTTAAACAGACTAAAACATTATTAAAAGTTCATTATACTGACATCAAACTACCAAAAACAGGATTCACCATAATATGTGACCACTGACTAATGACTGAAAACTTGAGTCTTGATTCATATACCAGGAAACACCGTCAAAACATTTGCTGCATTCAAAAGGCAAAAACATTCAAAATACAGACAAAACAAGAGCACTAAAAAAGTACCATGGCAATACCAAGATTTTAGGACATGCCCCATAATAATTTTTTTTTTTAAATACCATACACTGTAAAAAGAATTATATGATCAATAAGTTATGACAACTTACATATTACTTATTTGCAACTCATTAAAATAAGTTAATAACTGAACTGAATACATTTTTTACTCAGTTTAATGTAATTTAAGATGAAATGACTTAAACATTCAAGTTGATAGTACTTAGAATTTATAATTCAGAAACATGGACCATAATATTACCATCTGACACCATCACTGTGCTATTGTACTAACAGGCTTCCAATGTTTTCAGGAAATGCATCAATGCACAAACTAATTCATCACAAATCCATCAAAACAATTTAAGTTACAACTAATATGCAAATCCAATACTAGGCTATATAACCAATTAACTTCTGCATATTCCCAATATTCAGGAATATTCTCTCTAGGTCTAATTTTTCTAAGTAGCACTAAAATCACCTGCTTGTGTAACTGTCAAAGTAAATCCACTTTAGTTTAACTAGACTAACACAGAAGACGCCCTTCAAGTTCAAGCTGTTGACAATGATATTGAAACAAGATGCACCTCAACACATCACTGAACCGGCAAAGCAATATGAAGCACTACAGTCCAGACAGTTCACATTTGTACAGTAAACCGATTCAGTTCACTTCACATTACAGTGTCCATGCTGCTAATGAACAACATAACGTGACATGGATACACATAATATCAGTAAAATAGTAGAAATGTAGATCTGAAGCATATTTACCAGCCACAGCACCGAGCAGAAGCATTGAGCACAGCCCCAGTGACAGTACTGATGTTCGGTTTAGGATCCGCACTCTCATCCTGATGATAGTCCTGGTGCTTCTGGATGGGTTCAGCTCCAAAAAAAAAAAAAAAAAGTTCCAGTAGATTTCCTTTTTTCCCCCTCTTCTCTATCGAACGAAGTTCAAGCTCATGTGCTCGGAGGGAATAGTCCGAAATGAGACGTGCAGATATAGGTTTGGAGGCAACGCATGATTTTAGATGCCTTTGGGTTTCTGTGTGCTTTGATAAATAGATTATAAACACATTTTCTCCATGCTGGTTCGGAGTTTGAGCGATTACACTTCATGCAATCCTCGCATGTCTTCAGCCTTTTTAAGAGAGGGCTTAAAATCGCTGTGATCACGTCTCGGTTGTTATCAGCGTTTATAAACAAGATTTAGTTTCGATCTATTTGGTTCTGGTCCAGACGCTCGAGCAGTATCTCAATATGGGTCAGGTTTCTTCGTGTCAGCCCGCTTTCAGTCGATGTTTAGCTTCACGAGCTGGCGACATGCCCGACATTTCCCGGCTTTATCCTATTTTATTCCTGCATAATGTTTCTGAAATGAAGGAAATCTAGGGCAGAACGCGTCAAACCCATCGGTTGGTTCAAGCGGCTGAACAGGAGCGACATTGAGTCCGATCCAAAGCGACAGAGGCCTTTGATAAACAGCGCAGTGACTCTCAGTCGATGATGGTCGGTAAACTGATCGCGGGTCAGGGTCTGCTCGGGTAAATTAACGCATTTCTCCCGGTGTGGATGATTATCGCCTCGCGGATCGTGTTGAGCTCCCGCGGCCGCTCTCGGTAACTTCAGCTCCGCCTAGAGCAGACAGATGAAGGGTAGCCAAGTCCTACTCCTCCACCCCCACCCCCACCCCCACCCCCACCTCTCCCTCTCTCTCTCTCTCTCTCTCTCTCTCTCCAATCCAATTCAAAATTGTCTCGCTCTCTTTCTCTCCTTTCACCCTTACAAATTTACCATGGTTAGTTTCCGCCAAACCACCACGCTTAATACTGCATTTTATAAGCAAAGGTTACTTGTAATTATTTTGAAGTTGGAGGGAGGACTGCTTGTATTTTGATTGCGCCTTTCGGTTGATACTATCGAAGTTGAGCAAGGTTAGACTACGACAAACAGTGATGTACATGTGGGTGACTTGAGGCCAGACGATCTTTCCATACAAACAGCGCCCCCTGGTGACCGACACCCTGTAAGTAAAGCAACAAGGCCTCAAAGGACCACGAGAGCCCTGTCATTAAAATTTTTAAGACGTTGACTTTCAAGAGAAGCAGTCACACATACCACACAGATTTGATGGTATGCGTGTTGTAACAACTATAGTGAAAACGCTTATATTTATGCATTTGGCAGATTCATTCTTTCATTCAGGCTATACACGTTATCAGTTTATACATTCCAGTAAATCAAACCCAAAGCCCTGAGCTTAAAACCTATATTTGTGATATGGTATCAGAGATGTGAGGACACAGATTTTGAATCATTTTTACGTTTATTTGAAAATAAATGAAAAATGAAATAATAAAAAAATAGTATTACATTTAATTAAACAGACTGCTTATATTGCACGCATTATAACACTGATGGAATAGCTTTGAAAAGTATTGTAAACTGATCGTAAAGCTTTTAGCTATTAAATTATCTGCCAGGAAAAGACAGATGTAAACCTGAAATTCGCCATCTAAAATAGTTGCCTCTTTTAAGGTGATATTTTGTAGCTAATTGTAATTGTAGCTCATTTTTATAATGGTTTAAAACAAAAATATTTACAAAATACATAAATTCATATGTAAAATAACAGTAAAATCCTGAGTGTAAAATAAATCTTAGGCACACGGCCAGAATTAATGAATGTTAAGTGCAAAAATATGGTGTTAAATGAACTATATAATAGTCATTACATATAAAGGAGTGTTTTATTTCTTTAGCTTTGGCTGAAAGACAGTCGGAGCTCTTCCTCTCTGATGCTCCTGTCCAGCCTCTGTGTCTCTGACTCCAGCACTGAAGGGACGGGCCGCTGAGAGACCGCAGCTAGAGACTCGTTCAGATCCTGTCTCAGGGACATCAGACTCTGGCTGTTCTTCAGAGAGCGGTCTATGAACTCTGCCCTCAGCTGATGGTCCACAGCCAACATGAGACGAAGATGGTGAACCTAGAAAATTGGGTTTAAGTTTTATATGCCAAAATACTAATGAACAGTTGGAAGTGTTAAGGACGAACCTGTTCTTCTAGCTCCCTGGCTCGGGCTCTGAGTCGCTTCAGCTCATCCTTATCCGTACCATCTGACAGGTCCTATACATGATATGATATTTAGCTATTTAAACTTTCCACTGGCAATTAACACATGATTCAAAACAAATGTATTGCAGAAGTTTGGCATTATCATGTTGCTAACAGTATTGATATTGTTAACTAAAACAAACTAAATTGTATTAAAACTTGTTACCTAAAGTAGTTTTCGGTAAATAGAGCTGAAATCAAATAAAAAATACTAGATGAAAAAATTTACATTTGAAATGTTGCCTTTGCAACTACCGGTAACTAAAAATAAAAAAGTTGAAATAGTAAAATAACTAAAACTTGAAATAAAAATAAAAGTGAAATAAAAGTGAATTAAAATAATAAATAATAATACAAAAGACAAAAGCACAGCAAAATTACAAAATCTTAAACTAAAATTAAAAATTAAAAGCTAATTTAAAATATTAATAAATAGTATAAATAATACTAAAATAACCCTGGTTGCTAAAAACTAACAAACTGATACTCTAATAAGAATAAAAATACATAAGGCTAACAAAAACAAACATCGTCCCTTCTGTGACAATCCATCACAAAGGAAGACAACCAGAAAAAAAACACAAATGCATTGCAAATGTACTCTCTCCATCATACCAGAACTCCAGCTTCTGACTGTGACAGCTGATGCCTCAGTTTCCCCCTCTCCAGCTCAACCTGGTGATGGCCAAATACAGTAGGTACATTAATCATGCTGACATCATAATATATGGTCCCTTCGTGAGGCGTGCTCGTACCTGTGTCAACGTCTCTCTAAGGTGCTGTCGCTCAGTTCGTAGTCTCTCAATTTTCTTCTCCAGATGATTGTTTTTCTTCTGCAGAAGGTTCTGATCCACCTCCAGTTGTGCCACGGCCCGTTGCATGGCCGACAGACGCTCCTGCACAGCACAGTCTGTATCCACCTCATCTATGGAGTCCTGGGCCTTTGGTTCAAGCTCTTTCTCCTATTAATATTGGCCAAAATGTATCATAAATTACCTATATTCACTAAATAATGTGTTCAAAGGGGACATGTCATGAAAAACAGAATTGTCCTTAATTGAGATTTCCTGATACTACTCTTTCCCCCGGTGTCACAGACAAGCTGTTTTAACTGAAAGCAACTTGCACTGAAATATCTTAAAATATGTCACTGCCATTGTTTTGTCTCAAGATGCACACCAGTAATGTTTTTTTTAAGGCACATTTATAAAAGCTACTTAAATGTCCTAATTGAACTAAGGTCTAATCCTGGCTTAATCTAAGCCCTGTCTGTGAAACCAGGCCTTAATTACATACCAGGTTAATCAATCAAATTTATATTTAAAAGTGCATTTTTAGTAACTATTTTTAGTCGAAAATATTACTCACTTCCTCTGTCACCCAGTGTTTTTGAACACTTTTGCTCATAGAATATGGTTGAGTAGGGCATTTTTTTTGGATTGATAACTGAAATCTTTAGCTTTTGATGCATCCACACCAGTAGGTGTCAGTATGAAGTCCAAGGCCATATCAGCACAACTATATAAATATGTACATTTGAGTGAAAGTGAAAGGCCAAGTATTGTAACCCATATTCAGAATTTGTCCTCTGCATTTAACCCATCCAAGTTAGTGCACACAGTAGTGAGTAGTGAACACACACACACACCCACAGAGCAGTGGGTAGCCATTTTTGCTGTAGTGCCCAGGGAGCGATTGGGGGTTAGGTGCCTTGCATAAGGGCACTTCAGTCATTTCCTGCCAGTATTGAAAATCGAACCCGCGACCTTTGAGTTACCAGTCTGATTCCTCTTTAATTGTGATTATAATGATAGGTATTTTATGCTAGGTATTGTAAACTTGGGGATGTCTTTGCCTTACTGACCTGTGACACATCAGCTTCTGCTCGGGTTCTCTTGTGCTCTTGCTGTCCCAGCCTCTCTTTATAGTAAATCAGCATGGCTTCAGTCTTCTCCAGAGCCGTCCTGACCCGATCCCTGTCTTTAGTCAGTTCCTTGGCTCGCTCATTCAGAGCATATACTTCAACATCCTTTTCTCTAAGGAGTCTGTCCCTCTCCTCATTTTCTAAAAGGACAGTGGATACTTGTTCCTTTAGCCTTTCCCATTCCTCATTCTCTGTTTGCCCAGTTTTTATATTTGCATGTCTTATTGTGGAGTTCAATCTGTCTATCTCAGTCTGCAGCGTCTGATTCTTGGTCCTCAATCTCTCTATTTCCTGTTCCTTTCTTGTAAGGTCCCTTCTAAGTGTGTCTGTCCCTAACAACTTGTCATGAGGCTGATGATATTCAGCATTTATCTCTAGGAAGTCTGACAGAGTGCCATGGCCACTATCCATCTTTAGTCCATTGTTTTTCTTTTCAGATTCTCTAAGATTACGGATATTCTCTTCAATTTTGGTCTCCAGCTCATGTTTCTCTTTCTTTAAGGTTTCCATTTTTTCCCTCAATATCTTAGCATCTCTTTTCTCGTCTTCAAATTGATCCTGCAATCTAAGTCTTGCTGATTGTTCTTTATATGCCATTTCTCGAATACTCTCCAACTCAGTTTCTTTATCCTTCAGTCTCTCTGAGAATAATTCTAGTTGTCTAACTTTCTGCTCCTCCGCTTGCTGGAATCTCTCACTTTTTCTTTTCTCATTTTCATATCTCTCTTTCATCAGTTCTATCTCCTTTTCCTTTTCCCTCAATGTTTTTTTGAGGAACTCCAATCCTTCTAACACATTTTGTTTCTCTTTATTTTCATTTTTGAGTTCCTCCCAATCTTTACTCTCTCTTATTCTATCCTCTCTCAGTCTGTCAACTTCCTGTCTCAGCTCTCTGAATCTGTTACTCAGTTCTTCTGCTTCTCTGGTCCTCTCTGCGGCCAAAGAGCTGAGTTCAGTCCTCTGATCTTCCAGCATGTCTATTCTAGCCCTTGCTCTGGTCAGCTCAGCCTCTCTCTGCTCCACTACGCTCTTCATGGTCGTCAATTCTTCTTCTAACTTCACCTTTCTTTGCAGCATTTGTTCTATCTTTTGCAACCCTTCCTCATTTTTCTTCTTAAGTTGTTCCTCTTGGAGTTGCAGGGCAGACTTAAATTCCTGTTTTTGCTTCTGGACTTTGTGTAGAAGATCTTTGGCTTCAATTTGTGCTGCCCTTACTCCATCCTCTCTGCTCCGAACCAACTCATCCTTCCTTTCCTGCATCATGGACCTGAGTCTCTCTCCCTCACGATGACTCTCTTCCAGCAGTTCCTTCAGAGTAGCCATCTCCTGAAGCCCTGCAATCAGCCCCTCTCGCATCTTCTGGTTCTGTTCTTCTCTTTCCTGGATCATTGACTTTGTTTGTTCTTTGGTTCTAGACAGATTAACCACCTGTTCTTGCAAAACATCCATCTGAGCAACCAGTACTTCTTTCCTTTCATTTGCATCATTCAGCAAAGAGCTTATTCTGTCTTTCTCTCGTCTCTCCCGAAACATTTCATCTCTAAGAGCCTCAATATCTCTCTCTTTCCTTCGGAGCTCTGCCGAGAGATGGTCTCTCTCCTCCTCCAGCTCTCTAATGCGAGCCCCAAGCTTCTCCACACGTCCCGTCCTTTCCTCCATCAGGATATGTTGATCTTTCTGAAGATCTTCAAGCCTGGCTCTCAGTCTCTCCCTTTCTGTTTTTTCGTCTCTCAGTTGGGTCTCTAGACGCTGCTTCTCATCTTCAATCTGACTTAAAGACCTCTTCAATTTTTGTTTCTCCTCTTCACTGTTTTCTGCCCTGGATTCAAGCACCTGTGCTTCCCCTGTGCTGTTTTGCAGCAGTTGTGACAACCTTCCCACCTCTCCCAACCGTTCATCCAGCTTTCCCTTCAGTGTCTTCGCCTCTTCACCTTGTTCGGCTATAATTTTCTTCAGTTCTTCAACAGTCTCTCTCTCTTGATCTAGCTCACGTTTGACCAAAAGTTTCTCTTGGTTACAGCCCATAAGTCTCTCATCTTTCTCTTCCAGCCGTTCCTTCAGAGTAGCCATCTCCTGAAGCCCTGCAATCAGCCCCTCTCGCATCTTCTGGTTCTGTTCTTCTCTTTCCTGGATCATTGACCTTGTTTGTTCTTTGGTTCTAGACAGATTAACCACCTGTTCTTGCAAAACATCCATCTGAGCAACCAGTACTTCTTTCCTTTCATTTGCGTCATTCAGCAAAGAGCTTATTCTGTCCTTCTCTTGCCTTTCCCGAAACATTTCATCTCTAAGAGCCTCAATCTCTCTCTCTTTCCTTCGAAAGTCTGCCGAGAGATGGTCTCTCTCCTCCTCCAGCTCTCTAATACGAGCCCCAAGCTTCTCCACACGTCCCTCTTTTTCCTCCATCAAGATATGTTGATCTTTCTGAAGATCTTCAAGCCTGGCTCTCAGTCTTTCCCCTTCTGTTTTTTCATCTCTCAGTTGGGTCTCCAGACGCCTCCTCTCATCTTCAACCTGACTTAAAGACCTCTTCAATTTTTGTTTCTCCTCTTCACTGTTTTCTGCCCTGGATTCAAGCACCTGTGCGTCCCCTGTGCTGTTTTGCAGCAGTTGTGACAACCTTCCCACCTCTCCCAACCGTTCATCCAGCTTTCCCTTCAGTGTCTTCGCCTCTTCACCTTGTTCGGCTATAATTTTCTTCAGTTTTTCAACAGTCTCTCTCTCTTGATCTAGCTCACGTTTGACCAAAAGTTTCTCTTGGTTACAGCCCATAAGTCTCTCATCTTTCTCTTCCAGCCGTTCCTTCAGAGTAGCCATCTCCTGAAGCCCTGCAATCAGCCCCTCTCGCATCTTCTGGTTCTGTTCTTCTCTTTCCTGGATCATTGACCTTGTTTGTTCTTTGGTTCTAGACAGATTAACCACCTGTTCTTGCAAAACATCCATCTGAGCAACCAGTACTTCTTTCCTTTCATTTGCGTCATTCAGCAAAGAGCTTATTCTGTCCTTTTCTTGCCTCTCCCGAAACATTTCATCTCTAAGAGCCTCAATCTCTCTCTCTTTCCTTCGAAACTCTGCCGAGAGATGGTCTCTCTCCTCCTCCAGCTCTCTAATACGAGCCCCAAGCTTCTCCACACGTCCCTCTTTTTCCTCCATCAAGATATGTTGATCTTTCTGAAGATCTTCAAGCCTGGCTCTCAGTCTTTCCCCTTCTGTTTTTTCATCTCTCAGTTGGGTCTCCAGACGCCTCCTCTCATCTTCAACCTGACTTAAAGACCTCTTCAATCTTTGATTCTCCTCTTCACTGTTTTCTGCCCTGGATTCAAGCACCTGTGCTTCCCCTCTGCTGTTTTGCAGCAGTTGTGACAACCTTCCCACCTCTCCCAACCGTTCATCCAGCTTTCCCTTCAGTGTCTTCGCCTCTTCACCTTGTTCGCCTATAAGTTTCTTCAGTTCTTCAACAGTCTCCCTCTCTTGAGCTAGCTCACGTTTGACCAATAGTTGCTCTTGGTTACAGCCCATTAGTCTCTCATCTTTCTCTCTGTTCTGACATTTTTCCTTCTCCAGTTTCATTTCAGTCTCTCGTAGACAGCTTGAGACTTCAAGGTACCTCTGTTCAGTTTCATGCAGCTTTTCTCTCAGCCTTCTCATTGCTTCTTCATCACGGTGGACTCTCTCTCTTTCCTCTTTTTCTTTTTGTTGTAAACTCTTCTTCAGTTCCCGTGCAGCCGCCTCAGTGTCTTGTAGGAGGGCAGTTTGTCGTTCAAGGTCTTCTTGTTGCTCAATTCTTATCCTCCTGTCCTCCTCTTTTTCCTGGTTCAGTTCATCAATCTTCAATCTCAACTGCTTCAGCTCCCGCTCCTTCTGAAGGAGCTCTTCTCTCAGTATCTGCTCCCTTTCTCTTTCCTCCATCTCCTGTCTTTTCTTTTCCTCTTTCTCCCTTTCCTCCAAGCTCATCCGGTTTCGTTCCATCTCGGCTAACTTGGCTTTGCACCTGTTCACCTCTTCGTGCTCTGCTTTGAGCTTCTGTTCAAATGTCTTCTGTTCTTGAGTAAGTTTTGCTTGTAATTCTTTCAGCTGACTATCTCTCTCTTCCACCCTTTCTAGTGCCGCCTCTTTTTCTTGATTGACTCCCTCCATTTGAGTATTGAGATCTTCTAATTCTCTTTTCAGTTGTTTCTCCTGTTCCTTTACCTCAACTTGCTTCCTGTCCACCTCTTTTTGTTTCTCCATCTCCCTCTCTTTCATCTGTGAGATTTGCTCCTTTAGAAGTTCAAGTTGTTCATCCTTCTGCTGAACATCAGTCTCTAGTTTCTCTATGATTACGTCTAATGACTGAATTCTACCTTTGAGATCACCAATGTCTTCTTCTCTCTTTTGTACCTCTACTTCTTTTTCTCTAAGAAGCTCGGTCAGTTCTGTTCTCTCTCTTTCAGCAACCCAATTTATGCTCTCCTTCACTTTTTCCATGTTGCCAGCTCGTCTCTTCCACCACTCCACATTGTCTTTTGCCTCTTTAAGTCTCAGTTCAAGAGTTCTCTTTTCTGTTGACAACGCAGTTTGCAATTGTTCAACATCTTTATCCCTTTCTTCCAAGAGTAATGAGATATGTTCTTTCTCTCTCATTAGTTCTTCAACTCTGCTTTTGAGTTCTATCAAGTCTTCATCTTTCTGTTCCAACTGTCTTCTCCACCTCAGTTCTTTCTCCCTCTCTTGCTCATCTCTTTTCTTTTGCCTGTTTTCATTTTCTCTTATTTTCTCCATTTCTCTCTCTTTCAGTTGAGTGTTGTTTTTCTCCAGGGCTTTTACTCTACTCTCCAAAGTCTCTTTCTCTTGTAACTCTATTTCCAGACTCTCAATTGTTCTCTCATGCAATTGGACTTTTGATTTTAACTCTTCGATATCCTCTCCTCTCTTTTGTATTTCATCCTCATTAATTTTCATTAGATCAGACATCTTAGCCTTCTCTCTCTCTGTGATCTTGAGGTTCTGACTTTCTTTTTCCACTCTTTCTATATACTTCTTATTTAACTCTTCTTTCTCTCTCTGAACCTTGTTTTCTCTCTCCTTCCATCCCTCAATCTCATCACACGCTTCTCTCAATCTTAGTTCGACAGTTTTCTGCTCTTCTGCTGATTTCATTTGTAGTTTCTCAAGTTCTGTGTTTCTTTTATCTAAGTGGTCTGAAAGCTCTTCTTTTTCTTTTAACAAACCATCAATCTTGTTTCTCATTATCTCCACTTCTCCATCTTTCTGGCCAAGTTCTGCGTTCAGAGCTTCTCTCTCTTTTTGCCATCTTTCTCTCTCAGTTTTGTTCTCTTCCGCTTGTACTTTGTTTTTCTCTGTTTCTTGTTCAACATCCCGCTGAATCCTCTTGCATTCCAGCTGCCAGTTTTCTATCTCTCTTTCACTCTTTCTTCTTTCATCCATTGCTTCTTGGTTTTCCTGTTCTCTCTGTGCTGTCTCTCTCTCCAGGTCTGTCTGTAGACATTGAATCTCTCCTAAACAATTAAGAGAGGAAAGTTTCACATTTTAATTACACACACAAATACAATGACATATTAAATCATTAAAGAGAATAGCCAATGAGAAGTTTGTTTTTTAATTAAACAATCTGACCTTGCAAAACATCTTTGGTCTGTGTGAGCGTGTCCACCTGTGTTTGAAGCTGACTGCATTGCACCTCTAGACCTGAGGACTGTTCCTGAACCTGAGCAATCTGCTTCTGGAGACATACCACCACACCTCTGAAGAGAGACAGCAGCAGCTTAGAAACTAATATACTAATATCTATTTGAAATACATATGTAATATGTTTGATCTATTTCTATTATATTTTATTCAATTATTATCCAGTTATACAGATTTAACATAAAATATGAGTTGATGTTATAGGTAAAAATGTCCTCATATAGCACACACTGCCTCTTGAAAAGAATAGTATAAAAGAATACTGAGCTATTAGTGTATTGTTTTATGAGAGAGTGTATTTTTCAAACAAATATATATTTATCAAACACAGACTATACCCGAGTTCCTCTTTGACTTGTGAGAGTTCCTCCTTTTCTCTCTCCAGTCTACATACTGTGTCCTCTAGTCTCTGGCTCTCTCTCATTAGGTCGTCTCTCTCTCGTTCAGCTCTTCTCTGCTGCTCTGCTGCTTTGAGTAGTTCTGCCTGGACACTCTGCAGCTCCTTCATTATCGTACTGCACTGTTCCGTTAACTGACCCACAAACACATCACTGTCCATGAGTGGACCCAAAACACAAAATGTATTCAAAAACACGAGAATCTGTGTACAGGTTAATGAACAGGAAAGCCCATCATTATCACAATTTTTCCCCAATATGACCTCTCACCTCATATTCCACAGCTACTCAACAAATAAATAATTGTACATGAAACAGAGATTTATTTTTATTTTCATTAAAAATACATTATTTTATCATTAACATATTTTATATTTATGAATGCACTTTTTATGCATTTTAGTAAATACTGAGTAAAAAAACATTATTTTAATTGGTCATATATACATACACACATATATATAGAGAGACAATTACTTGGAAGTTTGTCACCTTGCGCCTAGTTAAAATACAGTATAATGTTAAGTTTTTCAAAAAAAGTAGACTACTTTTCTGAATCTAGTTGGCAAACAGTCAGTGTTGTCTGAGTTTCTCACCTCTGCAATCCTTTGCTCATCTTTCCTCTTCTCTTCTGTGAAAGCAGTCACCTCCCTCTCCCTGTCCTCCCTCTCTGTCTCCAGCTCATTCTCCAGCTCTCTCTCTCGGTCTCTGAGCTGCTGCAGAGTTTTCAGATCCGTCTCTCTCCGCTCCCTGGAACACAGTTGCTGTCATCAACACAATTGCTGTAAAGCATCACTGGCTGTGAATAAACAGGGCCAGCATATTACAACCAAATATAACAGCTGCTGAGATAAACTAAGACATTTATAGTGTAATCTAAAAGCCCCAATGTATTAATTAGTATTCCTACCAAAATCCTACTAGCTCATTAGGGACCTGATTAGCTGTTATTTAGAGTCACAGGCACACTTCATCTAGATATTCCAAAGTGCCTATTATACAAACGTCTTTAACTCTGCCTTCTGCATAACAAGCAGGTAAAGGTAAGGGGTAGGCAATATAAACAAATATTTATATCAAGATATCCTTAGTTTAGTAGTAATATAAATATATACTTTTTTAAATGTTTCTATTTGAATATATTTTATAATGTAATTTATCCGTGATGAAAAAGCTGAATTTTCAGCATCATTACTCCAGTCTTCAGTGTCACATGATCCTTCGGAAATCATTCTGATATGCTGATTTGCTGCTCAAGAAACATTTCTTATTATTATCAATGTTGAAAAAAGTTGTGCTGTCTAATATTTTTGTAGAAACCCTGACACTTTTTTCAGTCCTTTGACAAATATATATTTTTTTTTAAAACAGCATTTTTATTAAATACGAAAATTGTTGTAACAATGTAAAAGTCCTTGATGAATGCGTCCTTGCTGAATAAAAGTATTAATTTCTTCCAAAAAAATAAAAGAAAACAATTGTCCATGACTTTTCCAGGTTTATATTAGTTAATATTTCCAAGGTTTCCATTACTGTACTAAAAATGTCTACCAGTATATTACAGATTTATTATAGACCTATAAACAGCATTTCCAGTGCTATAAAATTAAGGAAATACTTGCAAGCTTACATTTTGCTTTTTTTCCTACTCAGAAGACTTTATAATACACCTATAGCTTTTTCATCAGCTGACTTGACTTATGAATTTTTACATTTTGCAATGCCGCACCTTAACTCATTGGCCTCTAGAGACGTGGTCTTCACTTCCCTGCACAGACCCGCCATCTCTGTGCCAAATGCCTGGATCTGGGCTTGGGCTTCTGCCACCTCCGTCTCCAGCTAAGGGGTCAGGAAGACAAAAATCACACCTCTCATCCCTCCATCCCAAACCTGACCCTGCCATCAATGCATTCTGGCAATGAATCAAGTAATTAAAGGCAGGAGGCCTGTGACAGCTTGCGGGGATTTGGTCATGTCCCTAGGCAGGCAGTGTAAGTGATCTGTGCTAAAGATGGGCTAAACCTGCGTGCCAGACCTGCAGAGCACGAACACTGAGTTCTCTCTTGTCCTTGGCCAGAGCTTCATTTAAAGCGGCCATTTTCTCCAGGGCATCTCGACCTTCTGCCAGCTCTCTCTTGAGCTGGGTTTGACTGGAGGACAGGGCCAGTAATGACTCCCGTGCCTGGAAGGGAGGAGAGAAGGAGAACACCATAAAGGAACAGCATAAAGGAATGATGAAAAGTTTGGAAGGGTGACGAAATACAAAATGTGAAACAACACAACTCATACAAAACTCCATGAGCTCATTTTAACAGGCATGACTCAATGAGAAGAGTCTGATTTGAGAGAGTTTCGGGCCAGTTGTGGCACAACAATCACATGATCCATGGCTGCGCTGTCACTGCATTCTGCATTCATTAATCATGTTTATGCCTTACAAACATAAACATTTGGCATTCTGTGATGTATTGAACATTGTTAATTACACTTATTACAAGGTTACAATACCGTTCAAAAGTTTGGGGTCAGTAAAACATTTTTAAATTAATACTTTTATTCAGCAAGGATGCATTAAATTGATCAAACAGTAAAGACATTTGGAATGTTATATTTCTATTTCAGATAAATGCTGTTCTTTTGAACTTCCTATTCGTCAAAGAATCCTGAAAAAATGTATCAGGGTTTCCACAAAAACATTATGCACCACAACTGTTTTCAACATTGATAATATAAGAAATATTTCTTGAGCAGAATGATTTCTGAAGGATCATGTGACACTGAAGACTGGAGTAAGTATACTGAAAAATTTTGGTTTTCATCATAAATTATTTAAATTGTAATAATATTTCACATTATTATTGTTCTACTCAAAACATTTTTGATCAAATAAATGCAGCCTTTGTGAACAGAAAGGGTACCCTTTCGAAAACATTAAACACAAATTATTCTGGCGCCAAACTTTTGAACTGTAGTGTATATAGCTGGCTACCATAGGTGAGATTTTTTCAAAATTGCGAGTATGATTTGTGACAGTCACGCCTCTCTCCACTGTAATAATATCAGTTTACCTTCAGTAAAGAATCTTTAGTGTCGGCTATCTCTTGCTCAGCTCGTTCTCTGTCCAGCTTCTCTCTCTCTAGTGCCCCCTGCAGGCTGTGCAGCTCCAGACGGGTGCGAGTCTCTCTCTCACACAGCTGAGCGGCCTCTAGCATTTCTGCCTCCATGCTGATTTACAAAAACAATTAATTTACCATCAAAATTTAGAATCATAAGCATGACTAAACAGTGATCTAATGACTCGCACACCCTCGGTGAGTTCAGCATTACGTTAAGGGGGATTAATGGATAAGTGTACCGTTTCTGTCTCTCTCTCTCCAGCTGGATTCTCTCCTCCTCCTCCTTCTCTCTCTGTCGTCTCATATGTTCATTATCCTGTCTCAGGTCCTCGGTGAGTCTCTCGGCCTCCTCCATCTGACTGCGCAAACTAGTCACCATCTCCTTCTCACTGTCACACACAACACCTCCATAGATTACTCTTTCAAATTCAGCCGTGTCAGTTTACAGCAATTACAGTTTTACAGTTACGACTGATAAGCCAATAATTATTTGTAATGGCTGCTAGAAAAATTCAGTACCATTTTGTCAAAATAGTATTCAAATATTTTGTAAATAACCAAAATAGACGTTATATTACAACTCAAATGTTTCAATAAATAAAAACAGTTATTCGATTAAATTAACCCCTAAAGGTAGAATTTGGGAATATTAAAAGGTAAAAGTGTATTTGTATGAGTTATGATAATGAGAGAATGAAGCATTGATCACCTGTTCAGTAGTTCCTGTGTGTGTTTCATCTGCAATGCTCCCTGATTGGTCTGTTCGTGAAGCTCCGCCCTCTCACTCTCCAACTGCGTGATTCGCTGCTCCAGTGATTCCTTCTCTGTCCCAAGTCTACGCAAGCTCATCTGAGCATCCTGACAAAAAAAGACCTGGCTTACTAAGAGGGCTTCATGATGAGCCAAAATTTTAATTTTGAAAACTAAGTTCTGACATTTGGATGAAAGATTAAGAAGCCATTGTTATTGTTCGGAAGACAACAACAATTAAAGGGGCTATATGTAGAATTCAGAAAGCCTTGTTATTAGCGACACTGGTGGCCATTAAATGAACTGCAGCCAGCAACTTATTGCTCATGACCGCGCACTAGTGCACACATACAAGAGAAAGAGCGTGATTCAAGGCCTTGATATACTCATGGCGAAATTGTTTTTCAGACTTCGCTTAGAAGTAAAAAGAATTTGGAAATACCTTTGCAGTGACATAGTGTTAATGGACACCACGATGCCGTCCACGCGGTGGAGAGCGAAGTTTAGATGAATATGTAAATATGTGCTGCTCGCTTTTCTCTTAATAACAAAATAAACAAGCAGAGGTTAAGAAAATATCTGATCATAGCGATGTGGATATGTTTCCTGCTGAAAATTTACCGGCATTATGTCAACAGATGAGGTAATGTTAATTAAAATTAGTTATGATACGCAGTTATGATAGTTTGATTATAAAGTATATTTGAGACTATAGACCATGTAGATCAGCCTATTTGAGACTATAGTTTGAATGAATCCTTTTCTTTGCATGACACATTGACATTACAGTACAGAATTGCTCTTTTGGCATTATCCTGGACATTGTATAAGCATTCATTTCATGTGCAACTGAACAGAAGAGATGCTCTCGGGAGCGTGTGTAAACGTCACATCCTTGCCAAAAACATAGAGAGTCTTTCACATAAAAATCAGTCTACAGGCTTTCATAGACAACCTGGGAAGTTAGGGAAGGTCAATGCCACACTGGCAATAAAAAAAGCAATTAATACATGAAAATTCTTACATATAGCCCCTTTAAGAAAATAAATAGGGTCAATTCTGGTCACGTTGACCGACCTGTACTTCCTGTTGTCTCCATTGCAAGGCAGTCTCGGCTTGAGCGATGACAGAGAGGACAGAAGACAGTCCTTCACTGGACACATCATCTGCAGACAGAGAGCCTGACTGCCCACTCATCTGCTGAGAGCTGAGAACCCTCGACTGGAAAAAAAGAGAGTGAACCCATGAATTAATTCATGCTTCAGTACAATAATCACACTTTATTTCCTGTTCCTATGCTGACTCACCAGTGTCCTGATAGCATGTCTGACAGACTCAAAGTTTCTCTCCATTTCTATCTGTCTCTGCCACTTGCTCTCTTGCTCTTGTTCTCTCTCCATCTCCTGCCTGTGTCTCCTCTCCATCTCAGCCTCCTGCTTCTCCCTTTCAGTTTCAAGAGTTTTAATTGTCATATTTAGCTCTGTTATCCTGAAAAACAATCACAGTACAATATAATGAAACACTGTAATACATCTTTTAACTTGTAATAACATCTTGTAATTTTATATCTAGATATTTTTTAATAATACAGTGAACAAAATTATTTTAAATCAATTTATCACCTGCAAAATCATTGCAAATATATTGAGAATACTTGAAATAACTCAGTATGGGGTTAATGTTTTGTGAACCCTGTAATGACCTGTTCCTGAGTTCCAGTGTCTCTGACTCGAGGTTGGCTTTTAATTCAGTCGACTCCCTCTCTTCATGATTCAGATCATCAAGAGACAGCGGCCCCTGGGTGGAGGAGAGAGGTTGCGCTGTAGTGGAGTGGGCTATATGGAAGTCATGGGGCAGCGTGGGAGCCGATCGAGGAGAAGCCCATACAGAAAGGAGAGATGAGGAGAGACGAGAGAACTCTGCTCTCAGCTCCCACAAGTCTCTGTGACACAAAAACACAACACATGCACATTTAATGGAGGATGCAGAAAATACATACATTAAAAGTCCAAAATTCTCGTCCGAAATTTCCGCACGTTATAAAATAAATACGACCTCCCGTCATGTCAATCACGTTAACACACTGCCTCCAAAACTTTCGTCCGTCATGAAAAAAAAATTCGGATTGGGTTCGATTTCTGCGTTTTTCGCATTGTTAGCAAGCATTTTGAGACAATTCAGAGCCACCGACTGACGAATACGAAAAAAAACCCCGCATACAAACATTTCAGACCTTTACATTCAAAAGTTTGGGGTCAGTAAGATTTTTCCGTTTTTGGGAAAGAAAAAAAACTTTTATTCAGCAAGGATGCATTAAACTGATTAAAAGTGACAGTAAAAATATTTATAATATTCCAAAAGTTAAATTCAGTAGTTTTTTAGTATGTCCTCACTTGTCAGTAGCAGTCTTCAGAGAGTGACACTGGCGTCTGAGCGTGACCACGTATCCCCACAGAGTCATCAGTTTGGTCTGCTCCTTCCCTATGTGGCCTGTCAAAACCTGTATTCAAAATAATGGTACAACATAATTAATAAAGTATTAAATTAATAAAAAACAATCTGTTCCAATAATAAAATATTGCTTATATTGCATTAACGAAAACCAGTAGATGCTCCCTTTACATTGTGACTGATCCTAAGGCTACAGTTTGTCAGAAACTGATTGTACTACCACAAAAACTCATCCATCTGTATCTGTCAGTGGAAAAGAAAACAACATCTTCCTGCTATGTTTACAAAGCCTTTCTCTCCAAATTCAGTCTGAGGAAGAGAAATCACAGTGCTACATGTTTACAGCTGCAGGGGTATGAGAAAATATTTTCACATCTCACTGACATTTGAGAAATACTATAATTACTTCACGGTAACAGCATTGTAAGCCAAATAAAGTGCATTCTAAAATGTTTGTCTCAAAATGTAATGTGAAAAATGACTGGTTATTTTGAAGAGCTACCAAAGCACACAATGCTTTTAGTTAAGGAACTACTGAATGAAACTCAAGCTAAATCTCCATTCTTTTGGAAACAATCGCCATTTTATGCTCTTGTAATATCTTTACACCTCTGAAATGTCTTTTCGCACCCATCCACTAATACATACTTGACTACCCAGTTGCTTGGTGACAATATATTGCAACACATTCCCTAATACGCTGATAAAATCAGCTCAGAAAAACTGAGCCATTGCTAAGCAACTACTGAATGCTCATGAACCTGCTTTTAAGGCCACGTTCACATCACAAATTTCAGGAGCGAAAACTACATTTACTGCACATTGGAATTACCGGAATTACAAGATGACAACTCCAAGATTTTGCTGCGTATACATCCTCAGAGGACAACACTCATACTGCCAAAAATGGACTGGCTTTGTTGTGGCAACATAAAACCTCTTGCAAAATAAGAGAATTAAAAAAAGTGCACCTGGTAATGCTGGATTTAGTAAATGACAAATAGATCAGCAGTTGCTTCCCAACTAGTCTTGCGTAGCCAGACCTTCAGACTGACGACAGAAGGTCTAGACTCCTTAGCAGCTTTCGGCCGCCAAGGACTACCCAAGAGTGACCGACATGTAATGCAACCAATCACAGTTCGTTTTGATCCACGTCATGTTTAGGGGTCTGAAAATGTAAAATATCCCCACAATAACAGACCGGCGTGCAATTCAATCAAGGATGTTGTGCAAGTTTACTGCAACAATGGCGCTGTGAACTTCACATACTTTTGAAAATCCAGCGTATAGCTGATCCTGATAAGGGCTCATTGTCACAGCTGTAAACACGACGGCTTTCTTCTTCCATGGAAGTCATGGAAGTTTGGCGTCACAACGGCTTTGTTTTCATTAACGGACCATTAAAGACCGAAACGCACATCTCCTGGAAATTCTGGATAATTTAATCAGATGATGACTTCGAAACTCTCAAAGTGTTTCCCATTTTGTGTGCCTTATGCATCAGACGTTCAGCCGACGGTCCATGGGTGTGACGTCTGAGGCTGAGACTACTTCCCAACTAACTTTAACGGTAGTTGAATCCGCTGCCAGTTTGGTTGTTTTTACATGACAAGGCTGAGCATACATAAACTATGAGTTTCCATTACAGTCATTGTTTAAAGAGCAGTTTAAAGAGAATAAGAAGCAGTTTAAAGAGAATAACAGGACGAAAAAACTGCAATAAAACCTTTTATAGATTTACATTTACACATTTCAATGATGTTTCCAATTTAAAGCGATTTACAGTACAAATAATTGTTTTATCAGTATGTGTGTTGACTTTGATCCCTGGGAATCCATTTTTACTGACAAACACACATATCCCTAATATGTATAGTTTTCTTCCTCACCTCTTTCTCTTTTTGCCAATCGATTTCCTTCTCCACCACCTCCTCCACAGCTTTAGACCAGTCAGCTGTTAGCTTTCGCAGGTCGTCCCTCAGGGCTTCATTAGCCTCTGTTGATTGGCTGAGCTGACTCCGCAGAAGAGCATTGACCTCCGACAGCCCCAAACTTCTGCTCCAGTGAATAAACACAACTCAGTCACAGCACTAAAAACATGAAAATCGTTCTTACACAGCTCCCGCACCTCTGCTGTTCCTCCTCCAGCCTGATGAGGGTGCTCTCCAGTGTGTCACTGCGTTCATCCCGCAGCATCCTCTGTGAAATTCACAGTGTTAATGTGATGCTCACAGCTCTCCAGGAAAACACTGAGGACTGTTGTTTGTCTCACCTCTCTGATCCTCAGCTCTTGCTCCTCGCTGATCGACTGTTGCTCCAGAGCTTGACAGCGAGCCCTGTACTCCAACACCTGACAAACACATGCATGAGAGCACATTAATTACCAGTGAGGGACTGTTTGGTTCTAACTGAGATATGATTGGTCCTCATAGATGGCTAGGCTAATGGGGCATTCACATATGCAGCGTTTTTTATTGCTGGAGGTTGCTGAGTGATTGTATTGCTGGTCGTAGTGGCTGTTCTAGATGCCCTTTCATTATCAGTGGGCATAGCTTTTGAAAACCTGATCACAAATGGGCTTTATTGCTGGTAAAATAAGATGTCTTTTCAGTTTGACAAGGAATCAGTTTTCTTGCTGCTAAAAAAAAGACATAAGGAAAGTGTCATATCATGAACAAGATAATTGATTAACAGTGCATGAATCAAAATAGAATGGCAATAATTTCTAACATGGTTTTCAATGCATCACGTTTTTTATTATATTACTGTATGTGGGCAGTGGTAAATCATATATAGAAGTGAAATAGCTCTGAGTAGCATTTAGGGTTCCCGCACTTTCTGACTAATAAATTTCCATGATTTTTTCCATGTATTTTCCCATTTTTGTTAAGGATTTTTAAAGATACTTTTACAGAGATTGTATTCACAAATTGTATTCATAGCTGAAGAAATACTTTAAAACTGAGTTAACTAGAAAAACTAATTTTGACTACAGAAATTGTATTATTTTACAAATCCCGGGCTCCACTTTGGAGCTCACACTTTGGAAATTCTTTGATACAGAAAAAAATATCTTTGACAAAAGCTAAAACTACAAATCAAGAAAGTTATAATTTTAATTCACCACAAACTTCTGGAATTCTAAAATGTCATTATTTTAATTATAATTATTTTAGTTACTTATTTTAATTTGTAAATAAAAAAGGGGAGAGGGCTTCAAATATTGTTGTGAAGAACGCCTTGGAGTAAATAAAAGTAGAGAATCACAAGCATAGATTTAAACTTCTCTCAACTTTTCATGGAATTACTAAACTGCACTGTAAATGAATAACTTCCAGTCTCGCTGTCACTGCAAATTGCTGTATGTGTGAATCCCCCTTAAATGTTTTAGATATAAAATTAGAACAATACAAGATCCGTGAAACTAGAAAGATAAATCTCTACAAGGAACTTCAGCCATCAGTTATATGAAGGAATATTAAATGTGTGTGTGAGTCCAGACCTTGTTCTGAAGTTTATGGATGAGCAGAGCCTGTCTGGCTTCTCTCTCTCTGCCCTCTCTGAGCTTTCTCCGCCCTTCTCTCTGCTCATCGTCCAGATGCACTGATAATGACAGAGAAGGGTCCAGTGTCTGAGACAGCTAAACAGCATGGGTACAAACATACAGAGAGACCATCAGTTAAGCATCAGTTCGCTTTGTTATTGATGGACCCCACACACCAATGGCTTCCTCCTCCTCACCCTGTCAGTCAAAGCTTGAGCTCGAGACTCAAGCTCCTCCCTCTCCGCTCTGCTCTCTGCTAACTCATCCTGCAGGTGTGATAACTCCGCCCTCAGCTCCGCCCTCTCCTGCTGCCATCCAATCAGCAGTTCTGGTTCCATACCTGGCCATCAGCTGTGGAAAATAAAAACATGTATTTGGATGAAATGATTAAAGGTTACATGAAACCTTATACTTGGAACTGGATATTACACAATAAGTTAAAAAAAAATGTGGGATGGGAATGTAGGATATTATCTATTGGGAATTGATTGGATTGTGAAAATTAGTCACTCACAATAGGTGATTATGAGCTGAAAAACAAGAGGGTTTAAGTGACAGCAAAGCAAAGCAAGGAATAATATTTCAATAAGAGATTGACATAAACATTTTTAGTATTTGGAATAACACACACGGATAATTTGCTCACAATAAATAAGGAACATTTTGATTTCATCAGTGATGAAATGTTAATAAAGAACAATTAGCACAACGGCAATATACTAACACTCGTATCCTAATATTTATTATGAAGTGCTTTGCAGATCACCTGTAAATCTATCCAGAAAAGGGCTGATATTACACACTCAGATTATCAGTTAAGAGACTCTATTGACTGTATATTGTACATTTATAAGATTAATATGCTAGCATTATTTTACAACTTGGACAGCTTCAGGCTTTAATTTATTTATTCAGGTAATATATATATATATATATATATATATATATATATATATATATATATGGAGAATGTGGCTATCCGAACAGTTGCTGGTCCCCATAATATGTAACGTTATGTATGTACAGAAGAGTGTTAATTTACAGTCAATGCGTATAGAGAGCTTTAACTGCTTCAACTGCTGTCTCTGTTAAAGTACAAATATAACGTAGTAGCTTACTTTTGAAAACACGAATTACTTCACTGTGTCCATTCACGTATTGCGGGCTGAAATAACACGCAAAACCTCGGATATACGTGTTTTAATCTTGTGTTTCTGCCTTCCTGCAGCATCCGGATTTGAAACTGTAAAGTCGAGTGATTTGAATGAGCACTGCGTGCGTCAACGCGCGTGCTGTGGACAGCGCCGCTAGGCGACTCGGAGACGCGCTTACCATCTGTTTACTGCTGTATATTGAACATTTGGGGCGATATTATGCTGTATAACATGTAATTGAGCCTCTTTAAATTCCATAATTTGAAAATCAGTAGCAAAAAAGATATGCTAAGCAAAACATTTGTTTTTCGATATTAAATATTGATGACAATATTGAATAATTATGTGTAGGGTAGGCCTACTACATTGTATGAATCCAGAGGGTTTTCAGATGAATTCACCTTTAAAATAATATATATATTTTTTTGTTTTTGTTAAATAAGATATGCCTATAATAATTATTTTATAATATTTAACAGAACTGTAAAAAATAATAATTGTTTTCCTTTTACTCATAAAGGACCATATGTCCTTTGTTGAACTATTTGAACTACAGAGAGTATTGAGTCATAATATGAGGTGTGTGTCATGTCATGACACTGGTTAGAACAATCTAATCTAGTGTAAGCTGATTAGAACAGAGGAAGGTAGGACTTGTTTTACATAACATGCAGAGTTGCTGCACTTTTTTTCAATGGGTTTGAAAACAGAATTGAGTGAAATTTTTACACTCTCTGCTATGTCTATCTGAAGACAACACATTTTAAAACGGTGCCATTGTGATATTCTGTCCACTGCATTATTTCTGGTGCTAGATCTCTAGCTAGATTTGTAATGACATGTTGATTCTCTGGTCCTGTTATCTTTTTCTCACATATCTTTCTCTCTACCTCTCCTTCAACTTCCTGAGAAGTTTACTCGTGCTTGACAGTGAAAAGCAAAAAGTGACTGCAAGAATTCGCAGAAAGAGGCGGCGGAGGGGAAGGTCAAGGCTGTCCAGGATGGGTTTCCAACGCAAGAGTGCACACTAGAAGCCCAGATGCACTCACTGGATATTGTGAGAGTATCATCCGGCCACTGGACCAAGGTAGTTACTGATGTGTGTTTGCATTTATGATGTGCTTTGAATTCTCTTTTCTGTCGAATCTTACATAATGACACACAACTATGACTCAAGACAAAATATGACTGGTTTGTAATGTTTTATGTTCCCCCATGAGTAAAAATAATAGTATGACGCTTATTTTGTATGGATCTATTAATTTATTCAAAAATACATTAAAAATGCAATTAATACATACAGTACAATGACCTGAATATACATGTTTTATGATGAGAATGTTTTTAATTTCTAAAATAAAATTCACTATGTGGCAAGATTAGTTCAAGTTAAAACTCGCCCAAAACTTAATGATATTTATGAATACATTTTCAGATGTTAATTGCCAAATTTCATCATAAAATTAAAAAAGGAAAGGTGAATAAATGTTGACCAGTGAATTATGGTGGGTCCATTCCATACGGCTCTTTCATAAATGATGCTTCACACAAAGCCACCTAGTGGACACAAGAAAGAAACATTAAACATGCAAGAGTTAACATTGAACTAACAATGAAAAACGCTCCTAAAGTATTTATTAATCTAGTTAATGTTAATTTGAACATTTACTAATAAATTATTAAAATCCAAAGTTGCGTCTGTTGATGAAACTAACATGAACTAACAACACTAACAGCTGTAACTAACATTAACAAAGATTAATAAACACTGTAACAAACGTATTGCTGATTATTAGTTATTGTAAAGTGTTAAATTTGACAAAAAGTGAAATGACTGTACCACAGTTATACAAGATGTTTATTTTGTGAATGTCTAGAGGACTTGGTCCGTCTCGCTGGCCAATGGGAATATAAGGGTCTGGTTTAGGGATGATGGTGGGTCCCCCATCCTCTGAGAAGGCATACCTGTGTGTGCATCAGCAAAATTCTTTGGTTTAAGGGAATGTTTAAGCAACTATATGGACTACATTTTTAATGCATTTCAGATTATCCACTAATAATTTAGCAGATGCATGCATACTGTATAGATTTTCCGATACTCACCTCCCATAGTGCATGACAGAACTGTAGTCATATGCTGTATTGAGGTTGTTTGTCTCATACTTCCTAAAGTTGTGCCTTTGATCTATAAGAAAGGAACCGTACATCACTGTCATACTGAACACATCGGCTTCAATAATTACAGCGCTGGTTGTAAAAACTTACTCTCTATGATGTTTTCCCACAGGATGGAAACATAGTGGTCCCGATCAGAGCGGGACTGCTCGTGTACGAATCCCAGAGCGTGCATTATCTCATGGGACGCCACTCCTGACCACATACAGCCCGGAGTCTGCAAAGACACAGTCTGACTGCCTCCTGTCATTCCCAGATATGACCAGCAGCTATGAGGACGACAGTGGATGACAATCATAATAATAAATAGGTAAATAAATGAATGCTGTTCAAAATGTTGTTAAAAAAAATAAATAATCTGTTCTGCTCAAAATGTAAGTGTTCAGTGTCACATGATCCTTCAGAAATCATTCTGATATGCTGATTTGATGCTCAAGAAACATTTCTTATTATTTAAAATGTATTATTATTGTTGAAAACAGTTGTGCTTCTTAATATTTTTGTGGAAACCAGGATATATGTTTTCACGATTCTTTGATAAGAATGTGAATGATATTAAAATATATATATATATATTATCATGTTGTCATCAAAATAAATAATTAAAAAAGATTTGATTATGATCATAAAAAAAAATATACTAAGCAAGAATACACATCCAAAAACTCTTTCAAAATTAGGAACAGACTGTGTAAGAGGAAATATTAAATGGAACGTTAATAAAAATGACTGTGTATGACTACAAATGGACTCACCCAGATCTAGACTGGATATTAATGAAGTTTGCTTGATGTGTGCGAGGCACAAACTTCACACATGTTGCAGAGGAAATGTCCAACATTCCCGTTTCTATGGTGATTCTGTCCATATCATCTGTTGAGACACAAATCCTATCATTTATTATTTCATATATCAAAGACCTTGATTTAACTTTGACCAATAATATTCACCAAGACCTGTTATGGAGTTTAATATAGAAATCTTACTCACCATATAGTGGGGACATGATGTAAGGTACATACACAAAACCATCAACAGATTTGGGCCAGCGGCAAGAATCTCCTAAACATGTGATGGCACTGCGGGATCCTGAACTCACTATGTCACCCTCCAGTAATGGAAAACCTCTGGACACTGGTGGTGGAGGAAGACAACCACATGTTTCACGCTCAAGGAGTAATTCCCTATAAATCTATGTTTGTATCTGTCATGCACATACGTTGGTTTGCTCTGAGGATCCTGTCCATGGCATTCATCTCCTCTGGGTCCACGTATTGCTCTGTTGAGAAGGTTAGGAATGGTACATTTACATCAATTCATTGTAACAGCCTTGATTGCTCAGCATGATGTACCAGTTTACCTGAATATTCTCTCTTTGACCTCAGCCTTGTCTGATGGACCAACGAGGAGTTCTAATACAAAAAAAAAAACATTTATTCGAAGGATATGAATAACATCAACATAACTGTAGAAGTACTCTTACCTGCACAGGTAAAGACCAGGACTCTAACACCAATCCCACAAAAATACCCACACAGAGCATAATGGTGGTCACTTTTGAGTGCGTCCTGGTGTTCTGGATGTAATCGGGTTTTGCATGTTAAGGCCCTTGGAGCAAGAATATATACTCTCAGGGTAACACCCATCTTTACTCCAGGTTGCAAATGGAGGGTTAGCATGACGTAGCGTGTCATTATTTCATATTCATGCGTTTCCCTGATGAAAGGTTTGGAAAGCATTCATGTTGCTATCAGTTAGTATTTTCTTGACACTTCAGCATTTTTTTAAGATGGCGATCACTACAATGGCAATTTGAAGTCTTGCTGATTCTTGCGTTATTCACTCTGACCAAGCACAACGTGCAGGTGTTCAAACTCAACATCGTCTTCATTTGTGCTGTATTCACATTATACCAAAACGTGGTGCAAATAAACAACCCCTCACCCTTTTCCTTAACATATCATTTTTGCATTACTACAAATAACAGGTTGTTTTAAATTCAGCTTGTGTAATTCATGCCTCCATACGTATTTATTAGCTCTGAGATCATCTGATTCTGAACACTATTTTAACATTTGATTGTCAGTTTGACTGATTTGACTCTCATTTGGAGATTTTTTTTCACCTAATAATTACTATTTTGCAATGAAAGCTTAAATGAAATATCTGAGAATATATGTATATATATATATATAGACGTGGTTTATTAATGTATTGTGTTTATTTAAGGCATCAAGGTGTCAAAAACAGAGTAAGACAGAATATACTGAAACAGCAGGTTACAGATTACAAAAGAATGTTCCTAATTATTATATTTGATTAGCAAGCAATCTTCACAATCAGCCATTTTACTTTAAACATATAATGTTAAAATGTTACAATAAAAGAAGTAAAAGCATTAATGCATTAATAATGTCAGCCGTTAGCCTTGTGATGGATCATTTGTTGTTGTGAATGGATTTCATTACACATTACAGTTATACAGTTTATTAATCTTCATAATATCCAAGTCGCTGGGCCCAAATCTCTGTCCAATCTTCACATTCCAGTTCCTTTTTGGTACAATAGTTGGTTCACCGTCCTCAGAGAAGGCATACCTGAAATGACCAAGAATAAAATTACATAATTGCAGTTTCTTATATCCCTGAGTTATGATTTCAAATGTACTGCGTGTCAACATACTTTCCAAAGTGCATGACCGAGCCGTAGTCGTAGGGGGTGTCCAAGTTGTTTGTTTTAAACTTTTCAAAATTCCTCAGCCTGTCTATATTTATGAGCAGAAGAATAAGTGAGCGATATAATTGCATATTGACTCTTAAGTATAAGAATATGAAATATACAAATGCTACTTTACCTTTCCATATATTGGACCACATGATGGTGACATACTTGTCCCGGTCGGCTCGGGATTGCTCATGCACGAAGCCCAGGGAGTGCATGAGCTCATGGACGGTGACCCCTGACCCGGTGCAGTCGGGTGTCTGTAGAGAAATGGTTTGTCTGCCACCACGTGCCCCCAGATATGACCAGCACCTACAGTATTGACCATCAAAAATGATAAGAATCACTCAGAATAATCATGCATCTCAGGAAATAAATCTGATGTTTATACCCTGTTTTGGGCTGAATGTCCAGGTAGTCCCTCTGGTGAGTTCTGGGCACGAAGCGCACACAGGTGTCCTGTTCAATGAGTTCCATGCCTTTCTTAAAGGCAGGGTAGGTAGGACTATATAAAAATAAAAGATCCACATTTGTTAAAACTTTCTATATATATCAATACATAATTAAAATGTAAGTACTCTGAAAAAAAGAGTATAAAAATCAAGTGACTCTAGACCGTTTAATCTGTATTAAACACAGCTCATTATTTCGATTCGGGACGAATCAAAGGATTGGCTTAGGCGACTGTCACTCTCTCTCGCAACCATGGCAACCACCCTTTTGCCACGGGATCTGCCCACTTGCGCGCGCACGTTTGATTTGAGGAATTCGAGAGGCACGGAACCTAGGAATAGCAAAACAATGGCAGAGAAAGAGCAATCAAAATTCACATTACCGGCATGCAGTTAGTGAAGGCAAACAAGGCAAAAAAAGAAGACAGTACAAGAAAAGGTAATGAACAAAAAGTCTTTGGATAAACAAAGAAATAAAACGCGTGTCAATATCGGCGTAGCTTTCCAGCGACCACCCCGTCCTCAGCCTCTACTTCCTCGGACCCTAGTTGCACGCCACGGCCTCTTGCACGACCTCCTCTGCTTCGCCCTAAAATTATTTTTATTTTACAAAAGGACATTTTACAAACCTACATTTTGCGCATGTGCTCCTGCACGCACTTTTCCAGTCACAACACAGCAATCAAAGGAGGACGCGCTGAAAACTGTAATGCTGTTCTCTTCCTTCATAACTCGTACTGAGAATGTTTGCGTTGCAGAGGAATTTGTGACTGTTTCAGCTGTTCAACCACATCAAAGTTTCGTAATTAGTAAGTCCGTGCTTTTTCTCTTTTTGTTCTTATGTGCTGAAGGGCTGCTGTGCCTTGGTGAAACGGTGTTTGTACGCGAAGAGCTCTTTTCCAAAACGCCATAAACCTAAAAAGCTGCCTCAAAGAACCAGCAAAAGTAATGATTATGAATGTGTAAAATATTGCAATAAGACATTTTAATTGTTTATTAATTTCTGTGTCGGCTGCAAAGATGAAGTTGACGATATTTGACTCGCGATCTTCGCAGTAGGCTAGTGAACGCATGCACCGGAGAAATGCACATTTAGGCTACATAGTTTTATTTTGTTTTGGATGGTTTTGTTTAGAACCAGATTTCTGTAAATATATTCCACATTTTTTAGGCCTGTGAGGCGAGGCTACGGTTCGGTTCACGATGATATAATCTCCAGTTCAAGCACCTTATGTTGTGATTGATAGCCTATATTTACTTTATGTATTTAATCCAGGAATGAAAATATTAATGAATTAATGAAAAAAAAATATATTAAAATTAAGATACAATTAATACAAAACGAAATTCGTTTTAAAGAAAGGCTTTGTGCTTTCTGTTTTGAGGTCTCTGTTAAAGTTTGAAAGTCTTAGTGCAGCTTTCAGAGCGCTCGCGTCCATAATGGAGAAATGTCAAGTAATATTGTTTTTTCCTCATAAATGCAAACACGAAAAATAAAAGACAAAAACTTTTTTAAAAAGACAAACCATAAATTTAGAAAAAAAAAAAGAAAAAAAAAAGGATTTATAGCGTTTTGGGGAAAAAATGAATGGATTTATACTGTTTTGAAAATGTTGATTGATCATCAACAATATTGTTGTTTGATTTAATAATCACTGTTGCAAGAAGTGCCTAGTTAAGTTTTTTTTTTTTTTTTTTTTTTTGTAAGTGGAAAAAGTAGGGGCTGCCACAGATTCTGTTTAGTTAGCTCCTTTATTGTTTTTTTCTATAGCCTAGAATAATACAGGTCAAATGCAGCAAGTCAAAAGACCAACTGGACCTTCTTTGCCAGTTTGCTCACATTTCTTTGAAGGATGGCAAAAATATCGCCTGAATATCGATATCTAGATATTGGAAAAAAATATCGAGATATTCATTTTTGTCAATATCTCCCACCCCTACATGCAGAACACCATATATGTTATGAATCTTACACGAAATTCATCTTCATCACAATATAACTGATGGTAATGTAAAAAAGTGTATCAATGCAACCTGTTTTTAGCTTATATAACTAGCTCGTTAGCGAATCAAAAAATATATATTTTAAATTTACCAATATCAATATGCTAGCTTGATAGTGAGTACTAAAATACATCTTATTTGTTTATTTTCATAAGCAATTAGCGTTAGATTTTTTTATTACATGTGATTCTGACATGATGTCACTACATGCACTGTGCTCCTTCCTCTCTGCTTGTCTCAGGTAAATAATGCGTCTTCAGCTCAGCGGTTGGAGTCGCGCGTTCATGTGTTTTGGGGGCGTGGCTTTGGAAGGAGCCCAGAAGGGAGGGGGTGGAGTGAATGGAAATAATGAACTGTCTTTAAAACAGTCCTGAGAGGTCTACAGACACTCGATTTTTATACTTTCTTTTTCAGAGTACTTACATTTTAATTATGTATTGATATGTACATAAAGTTTAAACAAATTTGAAAAAGAAGTTTTTTAGACCATTCCTACCTACCCTGCCTTTAATGTTCTTCACGTCTGCATCGCCTGTGCAGAGGAACAATCAAAACCAAATAATAAGATTTACTTAGTCGGTGACTCCTGTGGCACTGCATATGAAAATTAAAAAGCCTGCTTACTGTACGCATGAGAGAGTGAGTATGCAATGTACACATTTCCATCCACTGATTTGGTCCACAGGCAGCTCCTGGCAAAACAGTTCTTCTGACTCCTACCGGATACGGCTATATCTCCTTCTCTGAGGTTGGTGCCATCCACGGAAAAGACGCCTAGAGCAGAAGAATAAAGATTCTTAATTTGGCATCTATGGAACTTTTCCATTGCACAAAATGTTCTGTATAGTGAAAAAAAAAAAAAAGTTTCTTTAGATTATTACATTGCTCTTCACACTAAGAAAAAATGGTTCTTTTAAGAACTGTTCACTGAAAGGTTCTTTGGGGACCTTTTTGGAAGTAGCCGTTATTTTTTAAGAAATATTACAGTAAAACATCACCTAGAACATTCGCATCTTCACAGACTTTACCTTGATAGTCATTTACATCTATGATCTTGTCCATTGCAGTTTGATCATTTTCTTCATTATCATCTGGCAAAGAGATACATGTAATGTAACTGTTAAAATGTAATTGATTTTCAACGAATAATGATCATTTAATATAATACAAAATACCAGCGTAGTTTCTCCTTTGTCTTCTCGCTCCTAAATTCGAGTGAGAGGAAATCTGCAGAATAAATGTATTAAAATATGTGGTTTTGATTCATATAAACAGCACATACACTGACTCATATGCAGTTACCTGAGCAGGCAGGGATAAACATGGTCCTGCTAAGAAGAAGAAGAAGAGGAGGACGAGAAGCAGTGTGTACTCCATGAGTGCACTGAGGTTTGCTGTCTAGGTTCATGCCGCCTGCTATTTAAGTACTCTTCGCCAGCTTCCTGTTACATAATGTGTCATCTCGGTGGCCAACCAAATGTTTGTTTTTCTTCTCTACGCTGTTTTTAATTGTCACATGCTCTTACACATACTTAAATACTATTTTCACATAGGTGTTTTTATTTGTTCCACCATCACATAAAACTTTTTCCGCCCGAACAGGGACTTGAACCCTGGACCCTCAGATTAAAAGTCTGATGCTCTACCGACTGAGCTATCCGGGCTCCATAGATGTCAAACTTCAGGCGGACATCACAAAACTTCAGCAAATGTTTATATTCTATTGTTAAAATTTAAATTATAGTTCATGTTTGTATGTGTCCCACGTTACAATCATTCTGATGATCCGATCATTTATTACTATCGTTCTCGTAAAAATATAATGCCTTTTTTCAGTTTTAATTGAACAGAAGAATATATAACTTAGGCTAAAATAAAGTTCGGCAATGTAGTATGTTGATCATCCAATCAGATTTCCTCGGAAATTATTTAATTAGAAGGATACGTGTATGGTACAAAACGCGATTGGTATGTGCGGGAGAAAACACACTTTGCTGTAATGGAGACCCCATTAATTTCTCAGAACTTCATCTTTCAAGACGATACGGAAATTCAGGTGAGACTCGTGGCAACTGACAGTTATAGACTGTGGTTTATCCTCGGTAATTAGTACGAACTTCACATGCGTTTGCGTGACTCACGTTTTATTTTGTTTTGTTTGTCTCTGTCAGGATTTGTTAAAACAACTCAGTGATGCCAAAACTGAACTACAGCTTACTAAAGACGAGGTGGAGCAAGTAAACAAAGATGTTAACAAATGGTAATTAATACTGTAACTATACCATCATTATCTATCTGAAATGAAGACTCCGCATGAGATATTTATGTCCTAAACATAGTAGGAAAATCATATGCCATCATTTTACCTTAAGAGCAAACAAAATCAACGTTTAAAGAGCATCTTGCAGGTTACAAGACCCAACAAGTCAATGTATAGAAAAATAATGTAGGAACTAGATTTTCTTTAAAAAAAATTTATAAATGCGCTACAGTGGCTTCTGGAGTCGTTTTTGTGAGAGAATTTTACTTCCGCATCTGAAAATGGGCGTGACGGGCGTGACGTAGCACGAGGGAGAGCGGTCGATTCAAACAACAGGGAAAAGTGGATCGCAATGACATTTCGGACGCTGAGGAAATTGTTGACGGACCACAGCCATACAATTATGAGCCTGCTAAGCTGCCAAGAGAGCAGGGACAGGCCAGGATTAATGTTAGACAGAACATATTGGAACTTACAATAACAGTCAGAAACTAAGCTTTGATCAGGCGTTTGTCATGCTCATTAATATCCGCCCAGACTAACCTTACGTGATATAACTTAGCGGTTTCTCATCGAGAGACAGAGAGATATTTATTCCTGATACATTTTTTGTTCCATAGGTGCTTGTGTGGGAAATGCGAGGCAATGTTTACAGCTGAGGAAAGTCAGTGTTGCAGGGAAGTGGATGCATAGCAGCTACTGGGCCTTAGTGGAAAATGCCAAACTTCCATGGTTGCAGTTAGTGTTACTACAGTAAAGCCATGGTGAATGTTGCTGATCTGTGGACACTGGATAGTTCGTTCATTCATTGCATGTTCATGTTTATTCCTGGTTTCCACGTCAGCGCTGTTTGATCCGTTAATAACGGAGAAATGTGAATATTTCTCACTAGATCTCGCAGCGATGTTATTACTAATGTGGCGAATTCAAATGCTTTATTTACTGGATCTCGCAGTTACAGTGTTGCTTGATCAGGCTCGCGCTGCACTGGTCCAAACTGATAAACGGTCCACACAAACACAACAACGAGTAGCTCAGTTTCGTTCTGCTTACATTGCGTTAGCCAGTTGATGTTGTGCTCGCGCCTACATCCGGCGGGAGAACCCGAAGATGCGTGCACTGAAGGAACCGCACCAGCTACTTCGGTATCCCATGATGAACTCCATCATATCGCCGGGACGATAGCCTAATCCTCCGATCTGAAGTGAACGCTACACACGACCGCGTTTTCCGAAGCCGACGCGGAAGAGAAATCCCGTCTCTTCACCTGCACAAACCGCACCCAGGCACGAAAGATAGCACCGTCCTTTTTCTTGTTAGGAAACCGGTGGACTCGATGTCCTGACAGGCTGGAGTTTTTGCAAGCTCCACAAACATATAAATTTACCATGACGATGATAAATTGAAATACAAAAACAACTGAAAACACACTGACTCACGACCGCTCTTACTGAATACCAACCCACTCTGCACTGAGCTGCGGCAGAGCACAGCACACGTCTCCCTCGTGTGACGTAAAATGACGCGATGTTGAAAAAAAGCGGTTTGTACGAGCAGTCAACTTTATCTACTAAATTGGTGTCCTTATGTCGTTTTAAAACATTTTAAATCCTGCATTATCTTTTTATATGGTATTTTCATACACGGTTATATATTCATTTAGATTTTTTTTTTACCTGCAAGATGCTCTTTAATATCGTTCAGAAGCACTTTGCCTATTTAAAAATGAATAATATAATTTATGAAGTAATTAGCTACATGTATACATCAGGGTTTTAGGTGCCCTTTCTATTGCAGACATGAATCGGCTCAGAGGTTAATATTACTTTAGCAGAGAGGAGATGGACCGAAGGATAATGATGATGGTCCAGATCGATGAAGGCCTCTGGAATTCACTGCTTGAACTGGACGCTCTCATGCAGGAGAAGAAAAGTCTCGCCAATCAGTTAGAAGAATTCACTTTGACTAGGTATGACCATCCAGTAACACTGCTGATCTACCAGCCCTCTGTATTTCTATTGTTCAGTTTGATCCTTCCAAAAGAATATGTTGTTTTATTGCTTGGATTAGTTTTCGATCTAATAAGAATTTGGTTAAAGACCTTGTCCATAGATGCATCTGATTCTTCAAAGCCATTCTGTTACAGTACTGTGGAGTCAAAGCAAGCTCTTGTGAGAAGTTTGCAGGAGGAGAAAAGCGGCCTGATGGAGCAGGAGCATAATCTGAAGCTCAAACGTGAGCAGCTGACGAAAGCACTGGCGGAAGCTTCTTCAAACATAGAGGAAGGTACAGCTCATGATCTCTAGAGTTCTGGAGTCTGCAGGTGCTGAACTTGCAGAAGAATGTGTATGTGTTGATAATATTTAACTGATCTCAATTTCCAGTTTCACAGGGTGAAAAGCAAGGTAAACCAGGCTCATCCAGCCAGAGTAAGTCTACTGAAAAGCCAGTGAGAAAAAGACGAGCACGGAAGTGAACACATCAAAAAATGCAACACAACATTTATTTTTGATATTTAGTAAAATTAAGCCGCAATAAAGATGTAAAACTATAGTGACTTTTTACATCATGTATTTTTGTTATTTCCAAGAATTCTAAGCATAGTTAAAATGTTCATTGAAGATCATTGCTGTAATGATTCAAGATTCAAAAAATTGTCCTTTGGCAATGATAAATTCAAACGGATGTGCTGAATTTTCAAACTTTAGCCTGGAGACGCCTCCAGGGTAACAGTTCTAAGAAAAAATAATAAAATAATGTTAAAGTCAGCATGACACAGAAGTTGTGGTACTTTTTCTTCCCTATTGTGATGTATATCTGAGTGAAGCGGCTTCTCGAACAAGAGTTTATTTTTGGGCGGGACTTGATTTTGTCCATCAAGAATTCATTGGATGGTTGTGGTTTGCTATTGCTGTGATGTCATGTCACATCTTAATTTACTTTGCTCTTAATTTAAACTTTAAATATACACACTCTTCCTTTTAACATCTTTGTGTTGGACTCCTCCGCGCTCTCTATCACTGACACTGACATCGGATCCTGCCTTCACTATCAAGAGACAATTGTGATTGGATGGTCATTTTATTCTTCAAAATATACTAAGATGTGATTGGCTACCTTTGATTTGGCTATTCTTGCGTGAAAGAAGACATTTTAAGAAAGATGAAATACGGGACTATCCCTGGAAAAACGGGACGTCTGATCACCCTACATGTGGGTGTGACAGGCTGTCCTGCCCTCATACCAGTAAACATATCAGAGAAGAGAAGAGATGATGCTGTAAGACCGGGGGGAAGTTATTTTGATGAAAGATTATGAGGCCAAAAAAAAAATGTAAATAATAATGTGCATGGATAAATTATTTATTATAAATACTGCAATAGTGCATAAATAATAAAAATGTTGATTTCATGGTGACTTTAAAGGCATCATAAAAAAATCTGTCATCATTTACTCATGCTCTTGTTGTTCCAAACTCGTATGACTTTCTTCAGTGGAAGTTTTATTTATGAAAAACTTTGGGACAGTATTTTTTTTTTGTGCGAAAAAACATATGCAAATACATATTAAAAAACGGAAATTGAACACGATACACTAACAATATAATACAAATAAATATTTTACAGATAATATTTAATCATTTCTTCTGGCTTTTGTAGAATGATGATATAAAAGTAAATTAATGTTGACTTAAAATCACACTTGGGCTACTATTTTTATCGGTTACATATTTAGTTATTTAAGATTTATTTACATGAAAATATATTGCTACCTTAATATCAGAATATTATGCCTTCCTTGGCATCAAGCATCTTATAAACTTTGAACTATTTTAATGCACTGAGTAGAATGTCGACTTTCGCGCTATATTTTTATGACCCTTCTCGGCCACCGTAGAGCACTAACACGTGTGATGTAATATGATTCATGTCAGCTTATTCGTACTGAAAATATAAAGTCACACCGTAAAGGACCGATGTTTTTGCCAAAAAGGTAAATAAATACATTTACTTTAAACCCATATATAATTAATTTAGCTACATTTAGAGACAGCAGCTCAGTGTTGTCTTTCGCCGAATCAGGCATTACTCTGGTAGAGAAGCAGCTGTCAAATGGAGAGAAAACATGGACATTGCTTTGGTTTTATCAGCAGTCCATATTCTTCGGATGTTTAGTGTAATGACTAAAGGTCAGGTCACTCACAATGTTTTTTCTGTGTTTTGCTTAACTCTCTCTCTCGCTGTCATGACGTGCCATCTCTCTCCCTCTTTTACTCGTGTATTTTAGGTGATAGTGGTGGTTTATTCTGTCGACTGAATCATGGCATCCCCGGAGCTGCGGAGTGTGTTTTCGCTGTGCGCTGATCAGACAGTGACCGCAGGATTGAGAGAAGTGTTTGGACTGCAGAGCAACCCTGAGCCTCCCCAGCCCTCTGCTGCTAAAACATCCAGTGAGGGTGAGAGAGTCAGACTGCTTTAATGATGTCACATACAGCTGCTGACAGGTGTTTAAATCTATACCATACACTTCATAACACTCACAGATGCTGGAGGAAAGACTGTATCTGTCGGAGAGGTGTCTGACAGGATGTTCTGCTTGTCCTGTCAGTGTCGTTTTGAGAGTCGCGAGGAGCAGGTAAAAAGTCAAAGCTGATGCAATCTGTTTAGGGTTGTTGAGAGACACGAACGCGTCATATGATGAACAGATTGAATTTAGACTTTTATTCACATTTAAACATTGGTCAGCGAACATAAACAGAAGCTCAATCAAACCTGCTTTACGCGCCAGAACAAACCTCATTGGTTCTTGCTGAAGCTCAAACGTGCTGCGTAACACGAGAACGAACCTCATTGGTTCCTGCAGAAGCTCAAACGTGCTGCGTAACACGAGAACGAACCTCATTGGTTCCTGCAGAAGCTCAAACGTGCTGCGTAACACGAGAACGAACCTCATTGTTTCCTGTAGAAGCTCAAACATGCTGCATAACACGAGAACGAACCTCATTGGTTCCTGCAGAAGCTCAAACGTGGTGCGTAACATGAGGATTAACCCTTATTGGTTCTTGCACTTAAAGCGAACATGCTTGAGCTTCCATTTACCAACCCCTTATGTGTGAGTTGATGAATGTTTATATGTGAATTAAAGCCTAAATTCAATCTGTTCATCATATAAAGCGATCAAGTCTCTTCAGAAAAGTTTGGACTAAACCACTAAATTCATATGGATTAGTTTTACAATCTCTTTTTGAACTTTTTGAAGCCTCAAAGTAGTAGTTGCGTAGGCTGTAAATGGAGGGACAGGAATCTCTCAGATTTCATCAAAAAGATCTTCATTTGTGTTCCAAAGATGAATGAAAGTCTTACGGGTTTGGAATTCCAAACAATCCCATGAAGCAATGTGAATGAAATAATCATATTAAAAACAATGGATAAATCTATAAATAAACTATTGATTTTATATATATATATATATATATATATATATATATGTGTGTGTGTATATATTTTATATATATATATATATATATATATATATATATATATATATATATATATATATATATATATATTTATAATATATATATATATATTATATAATATAATATATTTTTATTGCATATATTTCCTCCACCCTCATGTTGTTCCAAACTCACGATTTTTTGTCTTCAGTGGAACATAAAAAGAAATGTTAAGCATTCTGCACTTTTCCATACAGGGAAAATGAATGGTGACCAAAAAGCACCGTAAAAGTACCATAAAAGCCATCCAAATCTTTTAAAGCCACATGATAGCTTTGTGTGAGGGATAGAAAGAAATGTAATATGTATGTTAATGCAGCCCCAATCTTTGATCAGATGGAGCATTACAAACTTGACTATCACCGCTTTAACCTGAGACAGCGGCTGGAAGGAAGATCAGCGGTCACAGTGGAGGAGTTTGAGAAGAAGACTGGGACAGGTAGATTCGTGAATGCTCGTATGACCTCAATGAGAAACTCTTTTGTGTCATCCAGTTGCATAAGTGTAATCTTTCCGTTTTTCTTTTTTTGTCAAAAGGCGATATTTCAAGCATTTCGGGTTCAGACTCAGACAGTGAGGATGAGGATCTTGATGAAGATCCTGGAGATGAAGTAGCCCCTGAGGAGAAAGACAGTGCTCTGGACACAGATCAGTCCCCATGTCGACGTTCCACCAAAATAGTCTTTCAAAACATGCAGGGACAGTACCTCTCATTGTATCGCTGTGTTCTGCAAAGCAAGAGAGTGAGTAAATGTATTCATCATTTCTCAGATTTGTTAATCTATGCCAGATCCTTCACCAAGACGAATCCCCAATGAACATATTATTATTTTCAGGGGAATTTTTAATGATGGGGTGAATAATGATTTTTGGGGGCATTTTTGCCTTTATTGTTTAGGGCAGTTGAGTAGAAACATGAAGTGATAGGAGAGAAGAGAAAAAGTATTTACAAACACTTCATTACCAATTTCACTTCAGTTTAGTTCAAATAATGTTTACACTGACACATTGACAAAAAGACAATAGGGTCATTCAGTGTCAAATCAATATAATTTCAGAAACTTCCCCTGCTAAATGTTTAGATTTTGTTAAAGGCGACATATTATGCCCTTTTCACAAAATGTAATAGAAGTCAGATTTTCATGATATGTCCCCTTTAATATTTTTTTCTAAAGAAAGACTAACATAAATAGTGATGAAAGACAAAGTATTAAATGCCATAGAAGAATATTTACAGA